>NC_092463.1:14483223-14685723 GCF_047495875.1 Pithys albifrons albifrons | reverse complement strand
ACCAGTTAATTTGGTTCAGTGGGCAAAGGGATGTCTAATTCCGTTTAGATTTCAGCAGTTCAATGTGCTGAATATTGTCACAGCTGACTTGAATTCTGAGATTGTTATTTTAACCCTTTACTCATTTCTGTAGTGGATTTTACATATCAGAAGTTTATCTAAGGGAAACAGTTGCATCTTGTCTAGAAATCTCTGTGTGTGTACATAGATATATGTATTATCTATATATGTATTTTTGAGGAAAAAAAAAGAAAAAAGACAATGTACAACATGTGGGGAACAACTTTTTGCAGACCTGTTTACAGATTCCAGTCTTTCCACATTAAAAAGAACAAAACAATGGGATTTGGATACCTAGAAAAATTATTTGTATTGAAAAAAAATATTTGAAGAACAACCCTTTCTAGCTTGTTCTGGTATTTTTTTTTAATTTATAAAATATATATATTTAGATATCTAAATTGGAACATTATGAAAATGAGAACCCAGAATTTAGGAATCAAATGAGATACTTTATATGCACATATAGCAATAGTTCAGGCATACAGTAAGATTCTATGGCTATAGACACTTCAGAGATACATATATGCACACAGCTACCTGTTCATTAGAAATATTACATTTGTATTTTCTGTAATTTCTATTGTCTTCTGAAATGTTTGTATTTCTATGCTAGAAAAATATGAACAGAGTGGCATACAGCACTCTTCTAAAAAATATTTAAATATGCCAGTGGACCTCTCCTGGGTCTGTACTTTGCAGCTTCTCTAACTGGTAAATTAACAGGGATTTTTTTCAGGATGCACTTGTAGGATTTGAACACATTTCTCTACTGGAAAAGTTATTTCATGGACATAAAAATCTGAAGATAGCTGCACCTTTTTATCCAGTGCTGGGTTTTAAAGAACTTAATAGCCTCTCAGTGTTTTTAATGCCTGTGATATTACAGAGCTAACAAATAATTTCAGAATTCAGTTACCACAATTAGGAATTTGAAGCAGGTGGCACAATAATGGGGCTTTTTCATTTCATTTATTAGAAGGGGGAGGAAAAAGCCCAGCAACGCAGAGCTTCATTTATTTTCATCAGCTCCACAGTAAGAGCATGGCAATTTGCAACACCAGAATCATTTCAAGTACAGCTTTGCATACATCATTCATTTCTTTAGTTTTAAAAGCTTCTTATCGTTCAACCAAAATTTGAAAAGATAATTTCCTGTCTAAAGTCCAATCTGGTCTGAGCATCCTGGCTGCTTTTTAACACTATGTTGGCTCTCTTGGTAAGCAGATGGAGTGTCGGTGCTACTGCTGCGTGACCCCCAGGTGAGTGTGACTTTGCCCGTGTGTGCCTGTGCGTAACACATCCTCCAGCAAGAGCTTTGCATGATATCCAATTTCCAGCTCAAAGTTTGCCTCACCTTCCCGTTCGCTAAGAAGACGAGTTTAATTTAATTTCGCGTCAGTCCCACGCCTGACAGCAGAAGCAGCACGCTCCCAGGAGGAGGAGGAGGTGTTTGCAGCGGTGCAGCCGCGGTTGCTGGCGGTGCCGGCTCGGTGCCGCCGCTCCAGCCGCCCGCAGCCCTCCTGCCCCGGGGGCAGCGGCTCGGCTGAGCTGCTGGCGGAGCCGAGCTGGGCACCACCCCGCTCCAAACCGCTCTGTACCTGCGCTTTCTCTTGCGCCTCGCGAGGGGCCCTGGTACCCTCCCAAGGAACGGCGGCGCCCGCAGCTCCGCATGCACTGTCGGCCCAGGAGTCACTTTGTTCACTTCTGCGCTAACATGATGTGTTTATGCTGCCTTGAGAATAACAAAGCTCTGTTGTTCTTGTGTTATAATAAAGGCGTTTTGCACTGCATGAATGGGCCTCTATTTCTGCATTTTAGTGAGGGGTCTGGGCATCAAGGAGATGTGGCAATAGTCTGGGGCGAGGCAGTAGATTTTGCTGTGCATTAGCAAAGTGCACAGAACAGAAGCTTTAAACTGGTCCCTGGTGCTGCCAGCGGTAGGTTTTGCACCCTCAGAGTGCCTCACAGATTAGAGATCCATTCAACGCTTCAACCACAATTGGTGTCACAGAGTGTGAATGAGCTAATGCTGGCCACTGTCCATTTGGGAACCTGCAGCCCCTTCTATCCACTGGAAATTCCTGTCAGAAACTTTTCTCTTGTTCACAATACAGCCAAAAACTTTGTCTGGTAGCAATCTCTCTCTAGACTTTGCTGCCCCCCTGCACTGTACCATGGGCCTTCTGAAGCTGAACCAGCTTGTGTTTGCTACTGGGCTAAGTGCCCAACCAAAGATAGCCCCTTACCATGGCAGAGAGAATCTGTTACACATACTGTACTAAGCAATTAACAGTGTTGTGAATCTGAGCCTAGTGCCTATCCTCTGCAGTTTAACCACTCTGTTTGCAAGGTTTCTAGCAAAGAGGACAACAATGTTCCTCGCCTTAGCACATCAACAGTGTCCATGGGAAAGGCAGAGACACAACATACACTGTTGATCCAATCAGCAAGAGGGTCATATTGGGCACTATTAATCAGAGGAGGTGCAGTTTCTCAGCTGACTCCTTCTGTTCTGATTGCACAGTCAGCTGCCTGCAGACAGGATGCCTTTCCAGTAACACCTTGTCCAAACATGCATAAGCCCATGGAAATTTTGTAATTCTTTGTATGAATGTGTACTTGACAGTAAGAATTACTGAAAAGATCCTACTTTTGCCCAGGACTTACTGCTTTCAAACCAGGTAGGGAATATTGGTGATAATTTAAATTTAAATCAAAAACATATGATTCTTAGCCCACAGAAACTCTCTTCTGCAGAGGCACAATAGGGCTACTCATCTGCACAGTCACAGCTTTCAGGGCTGTTTGCACCAGCAGCCTCAACACAGCCCCACCAGCCCGTGCAGTAGGAGGGTGCCTCGGCCCCAGTCTCAGATTCTGCATCTCGACAGAGCAGCTACCTGCCCTTGGATCTCCTCCATGCAGTCATACCTCCTACTCCTGGCAGTGCTATCTGCTCTTTGACGTGAGTTCAACAACCTTGTGCAAAACTGTCCTTTCCCATGCTAGAGAGAATGTGAACCCCCTGATGTTTCACTTTAGATTGACACAGTCCACAGTTGACATTACCCCAGGATACTGCATCCTTCAGTGTAGTTCACTGCAATACTATGGGTAATGGTAGGATTACAGTCACATACAAATAGTGCAGCTATGAAACTTGGCCACTGTATCAGCCCGTTTACATTAAGGTATTTCTGAATAACTTATATGCTGAATAGCCTGAACAAAGTGAATTAACATGAAGAGAGCAAACCACACCACTCTCTTTGTAAACCAACTCACTCTGTCTACAGCCCACACAAAGAGTTAGGTAGGGAGCTTCAGGTAGGGAGAGATGCTGTAGAGAATGAAGGAAGATTGTCTAGTGAGTGGAGATCTATTGCAAAAAGAATGAACAATACAAACTTGAGTCCCAACCTGAATGAATCAAAGAAGGAACCCAGACCTTTCACTCTTCATGTACAAATGGAGATGATTTTATCAGTGATCTAATGAAATGATTTCTGAGTGTTATTGAAATAGGGAGATACGTGTCTAAGATAGACGAATGGACAGATGGCTTAGAGTCTCATCCTGCCCACCTGCTGCAGAACACAGCTAAGCCTATTGCAACTTTGTTGAATTATTTGTGAAGCATAGAAACTGCTGGTTCAATAAGCCCCTGTTGAAAAATGCAATGATAGCAGCAATGCAGACAGCTCACACATTTGCACAGCAGTTCAAATTTCCAAGTAGATAATGATTACTTCAAAAAATGTACCTATGTTTATTTTTTGGCAGATAAAAACCTGACATCCTGACCTGATCTATGCTACTGGTCTCTTCCAAATGCTGGTTGGTTTGGTAAGAAAAAAACAGACATCAAGAGTGTATATTGTGACATAGCGTACACCTGCTCCATCATCTGGACATTGAGTTGACCTGCTGCAGTTACTTTAGAAAGGGAAACATTGGCAAATGCTTAGTTTGTTTCCAGAACAGAACACTTTTCATTTTTCTGACATCCTAAAGTAGCTATACCCAGACTCTGCAATGATCTATTTGACAGTAGGGAGTCCCATGAAGTCTGCAATGGTTCTTACTGACTCACATGTCATAAATTTTACTAGAATGATAGAAGACTTCCATTGCTTTTGTGATCAATGAAGCATTTCCTTATTAACCAGGGATACCAGAGACTTTCAGTCCTGTCCTTACAAAGTTGGTGCGAAATATTGTTGCTTCATACATAGTTTTTTGTAAGGCCTTACTATTGCTTCCAGTGCATCAATGATGAGCTAAATATTGGTATTAACATTGTTTAATTTTGTTAGATGATTTGTTGGTTGCTCAAATCAGGAATGTAATTTCTGGCCATTCTTCTGTCATTATTCTTTCCCCTCAAAGTTTGGGAAGAGGAATGTTGCTACAGCCTTAAATTCATCACTAGGAGCTGATGCATGTTGATGCCATGCAAAGAGGCTGGTTTTATTTAGGCATTCAGAAATTTACATGTAATTAAATTTTGAAATGAAATGTTAAAATCAGTAGGTGACAAACTGTCTGTAGGCGTATCCCCTGAGGTGCTCTCTATTTTATTTGTAATGATCTTTCTTCATTGCCCACGCTAAGGCAAGTTCTACCTCTACCCACAACTGCTATAGCACCATTATTCAGCATTTGATTTCTCACAATCTTAAAAGTATTAAAAAATAATAAAAATTCACACTATACTTATTTGTTCATTTAAGCTCTCAGTGGTTTGATCTATGCTTCTGTGTATAGATACTTATTTCTTCCTTTTTAAATACTAAAGTATTGTTTTGCAGTGACAAGACTCTGGCATTGACAGAAGTGAGGTGATTTGGAGTAAATTAATGAACTCAAACTCTAACGACAAAAATTTGCAGGTGGTCAAAGACTGAGATCTGATTTTAACCACTCTATGTAGAAAAGCACAGAGAGGTGTAAAGAAGTGAGTTAAGGGCAGATGGACAGCCTAAACACTGAATTTGAAACTATTACTTCTTGGAATTTTTAATTGTTTTCTTTGTTTTTTTTCCTGTCCCTCTTCTCTATTAAATCAATGCCAAGAGACTACTTCTGTTTGATCTTAAATGATTAGAAATGTTCCTTGCCTTTAGCTCTTTGTAGTTATCACTAAACTGATATTTTCTTGTTGCTTTTTTTGTTTGTGGTTATTTTGCTTGTTTTTTTTTTCTTTTGTTGTTTTATGTAGACAAAAATATATCTCTCATATAAGGAAAGACACTGGAGAAAAGCATTACGATGTAGATGCAGTAGTCTTTTCAGCCTGTGCCACTGGATGGCTCAATGTGTCACAAAAGAAATCTCTGCTAGCAGTGTAAGTTAAATTCAGTTACTCAGTTAATGAAGAAATTATTTCTGAAGGAGGACCTGAATATATTTTGTTAAAGATATGAAGATCAGAGCAGTCATGATGGTCATGTTACTGAGAACTGTGAAGTTTCCTTTGCCTACAATTCTGTAGCAACACTTTCAAAACCTCCCATAAAACATGAATATAAATTAGTCTCCATAGAGAGCAGAAATGGCTTTGGGCAGCTAAGTTTGCTCTTTGATACTAAGGAATCAAGAACAGTAGATAAACACTAATTTGGTCATAATTTGATAGCTCAAAATTTACCTCCTCATGGGCTTGTTAAGAAACATGTTGTTGTGGCTGCTCCTTACCACTGCCTTAAACAGACCGGGACTACGTCAGGTCCATGCTGGAGCATGTGTGAGATTAAACCAGAAAGTGGATAGGTGCTTCAGAATAGAACCCTGCTTAGATAGTTTTAACCCTTTGTTGCTATTCAGTCTGCAACAATGATTCAAAATCTAATAGGGCTGGTTTTTGTTGTTTGTACCCTGTTTTTCTGAAGGAACTGAACTGAAACAACCAAACTATTTGCAGTTGCTTTACATAAGTTGGCAATCATTGGTTTCCTGTCAGTCTTGATACAGATCAATAGTTCAAATCCAACCTATGATTAGAAAGTAAAACTACCCATGCTTCAGGTCCCTGAGCTGCCCAGTCCTATGTGTTTTGGTTAGTAATGATGGCAGTAAAAAGAAAACAAGCTTCACCCCTTCCTGTCCTCCTTCATGGATCCTGAAAAATATGATGCAGCTTGTTAATAATGCGACCTTATATTTAAGACATAGTTCTGTGTACCAGCCTGAAATGTGAACTACTCATTGAATGACATTGTATCAAATTGTCAGCATTAGAAATACACTTTTGGAGTTGCTCTGTTTTATGTGATAACTGTGTTGGATTCTGAGTCATAAAGGTTATAAAACAGATACAACAGACTATATTCTGATACAGAGGTGGCACAGTTCAGCATGACTGAGTCACTGCTCTGAAGAGAGACAGGACTGAAATTTTATGCAGGGTATTGTAAGTCAAGCCTGAAGTGCATTGGCAGAGCTGCATGGTAGCAGGCAAAAAGCTGCTCCTCAATACATCCCTAATTTTACTTGTACAATTCACATTTTTCCAGATACTCATCTTTACCATACAACATTCTAAACTACATATTGTCTGCAAGTGACTCAGGATCCTTTCATGCAGTGAAAAGGGAACAAGTAAAATTCTGAACCATTGTAAATGGTCAGCTTGTCAGGTGCCAAGTGCAGCGTGCTAAATAAACTTGGCCGGGAACTTGAAGTTGGCAAGTATCTTATACCTGCTGCCTTGTCTGTTCCAGTTTCCTTCTTTCCTCAGCTGGAAAATGCTTATTTACTGGAGTAGTGGAGATCTTTGCAACAGATATGTCTCCTTTTTCCTCCTTCTCCTGCCCCTGCTTGTCCTTTTCTTTTCTAATTAGTGCTGATTTGAAATGGTTTTTGAGTTTGTCAAGTCCTTTTTCGGGTAACTCCTTGCACTTTTCTGTTTGGACTCTGTGCCCTCTTTCTGCTTTACCTATTTCCCAACAACTTATGTGCCCAGAACACCAGGTGCAATTGTTTTCTCCTTGCGACCAGACAAACCCCTCAGCTGCCCATTCCAACCTGCTGTCATCTCTGTCACTCATCTGTTAAATCCCCAGGCTTCTTTTATTCCTAGACAAATGTCCTTTCTGGTTCTTTCTTGGAACATCTTCTATGAGGTTTCTGAATGTTTCTGTGTGTATATTTCATAATGGTTTTGATTTTTTGGTGTTATTTCCTCTTTTAGTACACAGCAGGAAGTAAGACTACTTTAATGTTCTGACTATTTTGTTTATTAGTAACCTGAAAGATTTTACAGCTTATTATTAATGTGAGATATAAATTCAAAATAAACTAAAGGTGAATAAGACATTATTAGACCACACCTTTAGTGATTCATATTCAATCCAGGCTCATATTGCTCTGGCAAAAATGACCACATAAAGGCAGACAGGTTGATTTGTATTATGCTATGTTGTTAGTTTGAAAAAAAACCCCTTCATCTAAAAATGGGTTTTTTTAAGAAACTTTTCAAATGGTCCATAATAATCTGCATCCCTTATCTTATGCTTGGCTTTCCATTGGGGGAAAAATAAACAAGCAATCTTGAGGCTGTGAGTTAAATATATCAATCTATGAAGAAAATTAGTTCTATGTCATTTCTGCCTTTTACGCTTTCCCTCTTTTGAAGATTTGTTGATTAAAGATCATTATACATAATACTCTAGAATCTTGATAAGTAATGAAACTTCAAATACTTCTACCCACTATATTATACCCCTTAGGTGAATTGATTGTTCACAGCTTCTGCCTTGTTCAAAACACCAGGTACAAATGTTTTTCAGGATATCCCTGGGAAGGTACACACCTACATGTGCATACCTCTTCCTTCCACCCACGTTTATCATTCTAGGATGATATAATAGATTTGATATTTCCAACGGATCCTCTGGAAATACAGAGATGTGACAATCTACATTTTCAGAAAAAGGTTTTCTTATCTCACCAATTGCACACAAAAAATGACAAACTTCCATGCATATGATTTCCCCTTTTGATTCTTTTTATAAGATAAATATTTCTCGAACGTCATTCTGAGCATTCCCATACATAGCCTTTCCCTGTTTCATAAGATGCATAAATTGGTCACTAAACACTTTGAGCTTAATCTAAACTACAGCAGAAAGATACCAGTGTTGAAACAGCAGAAAGTGTACCTTTAGCTTTTATAGAAGTTTGGAGTTTTTTTTGTTTTTTGTTTTTTGTTTGTTTGTTTTTTTGGGGTTTTTTTGTTTTTGTTTTTGTTTGGTTTTGTTTTTTTCAGTTTTTGGAAGAGTTGTGCTTGTTTTTTTGATGTCTGGGGGTGTGTGTGCTGGTCCTCTGTGCTGAGTACCATACCATGGGGTCTTGATTAAGAGTTAGAAGAAATGTAGCACCTATGTTGAATAAGGACTCCATGGTTACTGACAGAGAAGGAGCTTTTCATCCCAAAACAAATGCTTGAATAATAGTCTATACAAGCAGCAGAGACAGACAGAAGGTGCACTTTGGGCTACTTCAACTCTGTCTACATATCGGGTCCAGCAACCGAGATAAATTTACACCTGAGCCAGGCAGAACTGTCCCTCTGCTTGGATGGCTGTCTCATGCACAAACAATATAAAGCCAAGTAAACAGCAAACATTTATCAAACATTTTCAACTTCAAAGCAATAACTTAACAAAAAGGGTAAAACACTTGATGAGACAATCCAATCCTTTTAAAAGTAGTTGTACCCTCTTGAGTTTTCTGAACTAGAAATGCGGGCAAAGCAGGCTCTATTTTGGGGCTTTGTAGATAAATTATGTATTAAAAATATGTTCTTATTTTAATGATCATTCTCAAAAGACTCTTTGAAAATGAAGGAAAAGTTTACTTTGGTCAAGGAGACAGGACACGATTCTAAGAAATATTCGAGAGTAAGTTATATAAAATTCATGAAACTGGAAGATTTGCTCTTTCACCCATCAGTTTTGGCCCAGCTCAGTTATTCTCATCAGGAGAGATGGAATGCTTTAGACTTATAGCCTTTCTAGCAGTCAATATCATTCTGACTGTATTGCAGCCAATGTAGCCAGTGTGGTGATGAGATACTGTAGTTTTCACAAGCTTTCATTAGGTTTGCTGTGAAATGCCATGTTCTCATATTAGTCATACTCTCTGCTTTATATCTTAGAAGATGCATTTCAAACTGTTTTTAAAGTACATTATTATTCAGCTGTTCACAAAAATAGACCAATATACATTATAATATGTTTACAAGGTGGCAGTCCTACAATTCAACAATTGAAAACTTATATTCCATCTGACATAGCTACAAAATTGTTTCAAATGGCTGTGCTTACTTTTTGGAGCAAGTAGTTCTAAATGAAAAGGTTGATGGCTGCAATTTGATTATTAGCAAGTAAAAGAACACCAATAGAAATGTTGCAGTCAGTATGTTGATATTCCAGGGAGAATGAAAAATGTTTAGTGGACAGTTTAGAATACTGTCAGTATACAGTGTCATAAAAACTGCTGAATGTGCTTCTTTATTTATATCATTAATGTAGGTTTAATAACATTTAAATATCTTCAAAGACACATCTTTACTGAAAAAATTAGCTGTTTCAACAATAGATAGTAAAAACTTTCTTCCTACTGTGCCTCAATTGAATGATATAAGCAGCTGGGGAGGGACAAAGCTTGGCATCTCCCATCAGAAAGCAGTCTGCAGGGAATGCAGAACTCCTCACCTCCACCAGGAGATATGCAAGGTCATCTTTCACATGTGTGGATGGAGTCAGGTTCAAGTATGTGAAGGAAAAAAAGGACGTGGAGGAATGGAAAGAAAAGGAAGCAATTTAACCTATTCCCTAAGAACAAATCATATAACCAAGAGCCCACCAGGTTCTATATAATTTTGCTCTGCCCTGGTAATTTCACTGTGTCAGAGGACAAAACTGATTAATCATGTTTTCCTAGTTGCTACTACTACATTAATTAATTCAATGCTTTCAGCAGATGTCTGCATGAAAATATGGCAACTCAACTTGAAAAAACAGACCTTAAAAAAAGAGGTCTTAGGAGGTGAGATGATACTCAAGTAAAACAGTAGTTCTCTGAATAACAGGGCCAGTGCCAGTGAGATGGCAAATAAGCAAATGAGACCCTGGGGACAGAAAGAAGATGGAGAGAAGGAACAGAGTTACAGTGTATGTCCTGAAGTCGAGGGTGGAAAAGTGCTGACATTGTGTGTGAAGGTACATATGTGTTTCTGCAACTTCTCAAAAGCCTTGCATATCTCTCCAGTGAAACATGTTCGAAGTTCTTCTCACCTGTCATTGGAAAGAAATAACTTATTAATTTACTATCAGACAACAGAGTGTTCTAAGCTATTCATGCACACTTGGATCAAGTTATCCGAGTGGAATACCTGTCTACAAATATCCAAACAAGTGACCTTTAAAACAAAGAACACTGGTCACATAGAAGATGCCTGCATTAATGGTACTGCACACTGAAAATGCAGCACTGTTGGTCGTATTGCAAACAGCTCCCACCTTCACTTGCCTCTTTGTAGTGAGAAGAATACTTTCCTATCTCTGTCCATTCATCCTGAGCCTCTGCTGCTGCCAGCATGTGTGACAATTACTGCCAATTGGGACAGTTGTTTTTGTGAAGGGGGACATCTGTCTACATGAAATCAGTCTGGGGTCTGCAAACTCACTCACAGAGGCCATGAAAGAGTCATCAGATGGTAAAAATTACCTTCTTGGTTAAAACACAAACTGCTGTCTCAAAAGTGAGAGAGACTGCATCTGACTAACACTTACCTGAGCCAGGCTGAAGTTTGTATCATGTGTTCAGGGGAACCATTATAATTGCTGACAGATGGATCTCCATCTAAAAAGCCTTCCACCTCTACATGCATCTCTTATGTTTTGAAGAATTAACATGAAAACACCTTCCCCACCATACACCAAAAAGCAGGAATGTGACATTTTTGAAAAAGATATCAATATGTACTATGAATGTCTTAATCAATGAGCTGTTTGCAAATGCCAATCCAATGGCCAACTAGTTTTGTGGCTTTTTATAGGAAGTTATCTCAGAGGAATTTCACCATGAGCCCAACTCTTTCCTTGGCATCCTCTTTCTTCTCTGATTGTTTCTCTAAATCTTTTGCTGTAAGCCTAAAAGCAAAAAAGTTCTTCATATAGTTGGTTCCAATTAAGAAAATTAAAGCTATAGATTTTTAAACACAAATAAAAATGTCAGAGACAACAGTTAAGCATTTAAAACACAAGAACAGTGAATGGGCTGGCAGTTATATTAACTCTTGACAATCTACCTGATGCAACACATTTGCTGGGTAAATGCATTAGCAGTTCAGTGTTTCTTTAATTTTTGCACAGAAGCATCAATTTTTTTTTGTCAGATCACATTTTGTAACACAATATCAATCTTGCCATATTCATGTTCTAGACGGGCTTAGGGATTCTGCTGTAATTATGTCAAAAAATGAAATATTTCAAAATCTGATTGACAGTTTGATTACAATAATACCCTGATTAAATTCAGGGTATGGTGGTGTAACGAAGGAGAGAATGTCAGTGGTAATTAACTGTATTTTTGTTAAATTTTGTTGAGCATTTCTTGCTCTTAGGTTGGAGTACGTTGAAACCAATGAGACACCTAGTGGTAGCAGTTTTTTAGAGCTTCTTAATGTCATTTGAGACTTGTAGAAAACCAGTTCTTAAGTAAATCATATATTTTGTTACGTGTAATGTAAATTTTATGTAGATTAGCATGGTCATGAACCCCAAAACTATGGAGTACAGCAACACGACAGGAAGAATTCCATGCTATGCTCAAGTACTGAGCGGCAGTATTTTTCCTTCTCCAGACAGCTAGTTCTGTATAATAAAGCTTGCCAGAAGATAGAAAAGTATGGATTATAATGAAATGCAGTGGTTTATTTTTAATTTTCATTGTATTATGTCTCCTCCCAAGGAAACAGTTAATGCCTTCTGTCCCTTCTACTTCCTTCAGAGAAAGTTTGCATGGGACAATTAATCCACCAAATACCTATTTATATTAACATGGATTATATTATATTATATTATATTATATTATATTATATTATATTATATTATATTATATTATATTATATTATATTATATTACATTATATTATATTATATTTATATTATATTATATTATATTATATTATTATATTATATTATTATATATTATATTATATTATATTAACTTTTCCGATAGTAAAAAAGTATGCCAATGTGTGTTTATTTTCACTAATTTCTTTGTTATTCTTCTCTGAACAAGAAGCTCTTTGGACAAAAACTGCTGTGTCCAACCTTATAAAAGATCTTAAGTATTTGGCTGATTGTTTAGAAATAAAAATGTTACCTAAATGATAAATTTTTAGTGCTCTCTCTTGTGAAATGGGTGGATAAATGCAGAGATGAGAAACCATTGTTTCCCAGATTCAAATAATTCAAGATGCTATGCCACGAAGTATAATAGACTAAAAGCTGTGTTCCTACACTGGTCTGCTGATATCTGCTAGCCTTGATATTTTGCCTGCCCATCTCTTCTACAAATCTTACTCTCCTTTCCAATGTCTCTCTTACAACTGCAACATCTATTCCAGGCCAATACTCTTCCCTCGACCCAGATTTTATTTCCTTTTAAAGCCTGTAACCGCTGACTTGTCAGAAACCAGGTTACCTATATTTGTTCTATTTTGGGGAGTGAACACATAAAAAAAATTTGGAACTTATCTGGTATTTACTGACTGGAATATCTTTCAACAAATACTATGTTTTCTTCTGTTTCTGGGTAACATTCAGTAAACTTTACTTCCTAGCAAGATATAGATGGCAAAAATAGATAAATAATGAGCAATGTAATATAATAAAGTGAAAGATAAACACATAAATCTCACGTTATGTGGTGGGTTGACCCTGACTGGACACCAGGTGCCCAACAAGCTGCTTTATAGGTCCCCAGCGGGACATGGGAGAGAAAATAAGATGGAAAACAACTCACAAGTTGGGAAAAAAAAGCAGTTTACTAAAGCAAGAGCAAAAGTTTGTGCATGCACAAGCAAAGAGTGAAAAAAAAATCATACGTTTATTCTCTACTTCCAAGCGGCAAGCAATGCTCATCCACTTCCTGGGAAGCAGGGCTTCCCCAGCATAGTGGCTGCTCCAGAAGGCAAACATTGTAAATAACAAATACACTCCCTTCCTACTTCTTTCCTTAGCTTTTATATCTGAGCTGGATCATATAGTATGGAATATCCCTTCAGTTAATTTGGTTCAGCTGGTCTAGTTGTGTTCCCTCCCAGGATCTTGCCCACCCCCAGCCCTCTGATGGTGAGGGAATGTTGAGAGACTGTGCTGATGCTGTGCCAGTGATGCTCAGCAGTAGCCAAAACACTGGTGTGTTATCAACACCTTTCCAGCTACCAATGCAAAGCACAGCACTGTGAGGGCTGCTATGGGAAAATGAACTCCATCTCAGCCAGACCCAATGCACATTCTCATTTATTTTCTATGAAAGGAAATGAAGAGATTGCTAGAGCAAGTAAAATGTACATGGTGATTCTTTATTTCTTCCACAATACAAATACATTTTCAAAAAGTGGGCAGAAAGATGTTATGTTTTTTGATTTTCAAGCAAAAGAGTTAATACTGCATTGTTTAAAAATCCACTGTAGAAAGCTTGTGGCAGCTTGGTGACCTTGGAAGTGACAGTGATGTCTTTAAGCAGCAGGAAATATGGAACTGTAGACAGAGAGTACAAGGTACAGAGCTCTGCCTGTTTGCATCAAAAGACGGTTTTAAAAAATATAACCTCATTCTTTCTTGCATTTTGCTAGAGTCTAATCACCTTAAGAAATCACTATTTCATCAGTAAGTCTACAGCTAGGTATAATCTCACCTCATTCAAGAGATCTGTATCCTCGGAGCTACAGAGGATAGCAAATAATAGGTTTACAGAATTCTGGTTTCTTATTTAAATAGTGTGTAGTGACAACACTGCTATTTAGTAGAATAGAGTTTGGAGGTATGCTAATGACCACAAGAAAAATTCAAACCTCCATAATGTGCTTTAATCACCAGCTGGAGATCAAAAGCCACCATGTGATTTTATACAGCACAGGCAGCTTCCAGAACTGCCTTACATGGAAACAGATCAATGGTAAAATTGGTAGATACAGCAAAGCTTTGCAATAAAAGCATTTTATGTATCTTGTTCAAAGTATTTAAGTGCCTTTTAGATCACTGATTGAACCATAGACATTATAAAGTGGAACCTTTTAATACCAAAATAAATTTGCAGAGTAAAATTCCATTATAGGAAAAAAGCATTGCTCTGCAACAGGACAGATAATAATTCTTTCACATGTAATGGGATATATGAAATGTTTGATGATAAACAGAAGTCCTTTGCATCGTTATGGTTAGATTCCATGTACTGCTGTTTGTGTGCATGAGTGTATCGACAGTGTAGGATATACAGTGCCCCCCAGATAAAATGCATGTGCACCTATAAATATAGCTCTAACCAAGATGGGTGAAGACACTTCACAGTCAAAACAATTCAGTCATTTAAGTAGAAAAAAACTGCCCGTGCATATGAGTTTGGATCCTTACCAAAGACAACACAACTGCTTTAGAAACTCATGAAAGTCCTTTAATTTGGATTAATTTAATGCACTTCAAACAAACTCTAGCCTTAGAAGCTTCAAGTTATTTAAAATTATTCCCTTTAACAGCTTCAAATCACGTGTCTGTTGGCATCACAAAATTGTCAGAAAAAAAAAGTGAAACTTTCAATGGATCTCATTCTGTAGCTTTTCTCCCACAGCATTTTTGTTAATTCTTCCAACACTTCATCCTCTTTACCAATTAAATTCTTAGGTACTTTGCAGAGATTGGGTCTCTTCTACCCCGAATTCCATTTCTCCCTTAAATGATTTAACTACTTAATTTGGAGAATAAATACAGAGGATTTTTTCAAAGAGCTGCAAGACTCATAAAGACCTTTCCTGCCGTAGCATTTTAATTTTGAATTTAAAATGTTTTGAAGAGTACAAATAATTTTTAAAATTCACCATGTAAAGTTAGGAATCAAAAAATCTGTGTCTGACATATGTTAAAATTTGTTTGTCACTTCAAGCTAAACAAACTTTACTCAGCATCTCTGTATCTGATTCTTCATTTGTAATAAGGAGTAAATATTTGCTGAAGTGATTCTTTATTAAGTTCTTTAGGAAGTTGATCTTATCATAAAAAATATTGCACCTTCCCTTGGTGAGGAAAACTTAGGTGACAGCCTTATGTCCTTTTTTTTTTTTAGACAGATGTGTAGTAACTGCACTGAGCAAATGAATTCTCATCAAATTGATTGAGTATTCAAAATAATAGCTTCTTATTCCCTGCATTCTGAAGAAATTAATAAGCAAAAGTTTAAATTCCTACCTAAAAAAAAATGCAAAAATGAGTCTTACTCATTAAAGACATCTGGAAAGATTGGCAAAACCAATTTTGTTCCTATCCACATTTGAACAGCACTCAGCTATGATAGGATGTCGTACTGGTCTTCAAAAATACACATAAGCTCTGAGGCTACTGGGCAGATCATTTAAATTTTCTTGGAATGTATATGAATGGACAAATAAGACAACTCTGGAGTGTCAGAGTGCCAGACTGCTATTCTCAGAGAGCAGTCTTCTAAAATTTAATAAAAATACATTAGAGAAAATACCCCACAGCTTTCATTTAATTTATATACCTCTTTCCACTGAGGAAAATAGTGTGATATGTGAATGGGAGGAAAAAAAAGAACTAATTTTTTCCCTAGTGTCAGTATATTCCCATTGCAGGTTAACACGTAGGTATGATAGGAAACATAAATCCTTGTACACCACAGTAGATGCACTGTGAGTGGAGAGTAACATAAATCTACTGAGTCAAGAACTGCTTCTTGGAAAGTGATCATACCATTCTTCCTTCTCAAAGTGTTTATGAACTCTGACCACAAGGTTTTTTAGCAAAACATTTTGGTCTAGCACATCGTGAAGACTGTAATTTGAAGCAAATACCACTGTGAATTTTAGGAACAGTAATCTTAATCTCTACTCCCATCTGTGCTTCCTAAAGCTCAGTTAGGACAGTTGAGTGTAGTGCTCAACCCAAGACACGTGTATTCTTTTATCAAATGACTGTGGTGGCACAGTCTCCCAATTCATTTTGTAACTGTCTGTGGATTTATTTTGTTTAACTTTTTGCTTTTTTAAAGCATTGTGTGTAGCATAGCAAGGTGCTTGTGAAATGTATAAGCACTTTTCTCATTTTGCAAATAGAAAAATAAAAAAAGACTGCAGAAAGGGAACATATGCTGGAGTTCTGAGACATTTAATTCTATAATTTTTGGAAGAGTGGAAATGTGAAGAACATAATGTAGAAATACTACTGTGTCTTAATAACTTTTGAAATCCAAAGGTAATTTAATAAAAAGCTAAACAACACTTCTGTGAGATTTCATGGCTCTAATTTTCAAAACCAAAATGTTGCATTATTTTTACATTTCTAGGTTATTCCTTGCTTACTTGTAATGGCATGTGAAAAACGTGTGGACATCTTCTGCTCCAGTATTCCCTTCTGATATCTTGCAGAGCTTTAGCCCATGATTTAGAGATGGACAAACATTTTGCTAAAGCAGAAATGAGCCTAACTTAGATATAAAACATTATCCAACTACCTGCAGACGCTTGCCTTTTTTTTTATTTGATGTTTTTACTGGAACTCTCACAGTCATGTATTCCTATCTTTTATTCTACCCAACCTTGTGAGAAAGCACTGAAACCACTCAAAAGATCTGAGCTACCTTTACACCTTATCTAATAATCCCTGAAAACTTTGAGAAAGTATTTTAATCAATCTATGCCTTAGATTTCGTACTATAGAATGAAATTGTGAGAATAAATACTTTGAAACATTTTAGCTATTTTTTTGTGAGGTAAGAGGATTCAAATATTCTTTGTACTATTTTGAATATTTTGAGGAACATTCTTAATATTCTCCTAGTAGTGAGGATGTAATTTGCATGTCTTGTGGAACTGATGAGTACACAAAGCTCTCCTGAAAGAATAACCACTAATGAAATGGTTGTTCTCTGTTTATTCTGGAGACTCACAAAACTGAAAACTTTCTGAAGACTTTCAAGGTCTACCTGGGTAATTTTATGAGATGCTGGTTTGGAAGAATTTATGCTGTTGTTTGACCATCTCTTCAGATGTTCTTGTCAAGCCACATTCAAGATGTGATACCTTTTAAGCCACTGCAATGTTATGTTTCCAACTTCTTATTTACTATACTACACTATATACTGCATATTTACTACTACTTAAAAGTATCATTTGAACTCTTCTTAACACCTGTAACCTTAGGGCAGAAATAGATTTGATTCCCTATTTCCTTTAAGATTAGAGATCGTTTAAATAAAAGATACAAAGGCCTCTCTTTGGAGAAGAATCAAACATGATTATCAAATCTAAAGTAATTCTTAAAGCATATTTGAAAGTTGTAGTCAGTATATTCCAGGAATGCTCTTACTATCTATTGCAGTGAGGGATGATACTGAGAAACCCATTCTATGCTTTTGATTATCCCCCTGTACTTGACACTGGTTAGGCTGCACCTCTAATCCCACGTTCAGTTTTGGATCCATCACTGTAAGACAGACACCGAGGTGCTGGAGTGTGTTCAGAGAAAGATGAAGGGCCTGGAGCACAAGTCTGGATGAGGGGCTGCTGAGGGAGCTGAGGTTGTTTAGCCTGGAGGAAAGGAGGCTCAGGGGGGACCTCATTGCTCTCTAAAACTACCTGAAAAGAGGTTGTAGACAGGTGAGGGGTGGTCTCTTCTTTCAAGTGATAAGTGACAGGGCAAGATGAAACAGCCTTAGTTGTGCCAGGGGAGGTGTAGACTGGATATTAGGAATTGGGTTTTTTTTAGTGAAAGGGGTGTCAAGCATTGGAACAGGCTGCTCAAGGAAGTGTGGAGTCACCAGCCATGGAGGTATTTAGAAGACCTGTAGATGTGGCTCTTAGTGACATGGTTTAGTGTTGGACTTGGCAGTGTTAGGTTAATAGTTCACATTGTTACACTGACAGTTGGACTCAATGGTCTTAAAAGTCACTTCCAACCAAAATGATTCTGTGATTGTTTGGTCAATACTTGCTTTTCTATGATCTAAACAAACCATTGACACTACATAGGGGACATCTGAGAAAAGTTGTGACCACTTCAGGTTTGGTTAACACAAAGACATCCAGATTGACTAAAAACTCACCAGCTTTTTTGTGTGTGGAAGTGTAATACATAAAAATCTCTGCCCTGATAGTTTATTGGCAGAATTTTATGATTTCTTTAGCAAGTAGGACTGGTATATTGAAACTATACCTTTTGCTTAAAACTGAACTGATCATTCTGGTTTAACAGAGAAAAGTCAGAGGTGGAATGAGACCTATGTTTCATTCTTCATGGAATAAAGATAATTTTTTTGACCAAACTTTTACATGGAATAGCAGAATTTACTTTAGATCTCCATGACTTCATTGTTAAGACTATTTGCAGAATGACATCTGAAAGATCAGCTTTTCACTGATATTCTAATAATTTTGTTTTGAAACTTGAATCCTACATTCTAGTAAATCTAAATATTATTAATGTATGGAAATATAATAATTAGTAAATTTTATTTTCTCTGTCAGAATCTTAAAATGGTTTCATGATCTCAGTAATTTGATACTAAAACAGGATAGTACTTCAAGAAAAATGCTACCACGTGTGGTACTGTTCACTTCTTTCAAACAAACTTTTGGTCTTTCCTATGAGCAGTAATACTCTAGACCATTCAGAACAGTCCAGATTCTTGAACATCAGCAGGAGTACCTGGTATTTCTAGAATACATTTCTATTATTAATGTAGCCCAGATTTGTAAGGAAATCTATGAAAGTTCAGTCATGGTGAACATATTATGGAATTATAGTTCTTTAAGATATTTTGTACCTCTAAAATAGGAGCATGTGAAAACAGTGGCTATGAAAATATAATGTCTTATTAAAGGTTTAAAATACCCAGCAAATTAACAAAACAAAACCACTGTTCTTTCATTCTCCTGCCACTTCCACTAAATTCCCTGTTTTGGCATTTCTTTAATGTTCTACACCTGTCTCCCATTTCACAGCTTGGCAGAAGCAATTATGGGTGTGCAGACCTTTGTGCTTGACAGTGAAAGAAGCAGGTGCAGATGTAGCACTTGGGGACATGGTTTAGTGGTGAACTTGGTAGCATTTATATTTGGACTTGATGATTTTAAAGGTCTGTTCCAACCTGAATGATTCTATGATTCTGTGTGGTGATACAGGTGACAAATGGGCCAGACCTGCTGCAAGAAGCAACACTATGGTTGGACTGGGACTGGCGTGGCCGGAGGGGTTGGGTTTGGCCAGGGCATCAGGCACACAAGGTGAATAATCCCTGCATGACCTTGGCTCTTGGAAACCTGGTGGCTGTGTCTTGACCTGTCTCCTGGACAGGGGCTGTTGTCACGCAGGAAGTGACTCCACCACCTTGGAGTGGGAACCCACCACTTTAGGGCGGTGGCGGCCCCGTTGCTGAGGGTGTTTAAGGAAAGATGTATGTGACACATAATGCCACGGTCTGGTTGGCGTGATGGTGTTGTGTCATAGCTTGGACTTGATGATTTGAGGTCTTTTCCAACCTTATTGTTTCTGTGATTCTGTGGCATCAGCTTGACAAAGGCCTTCCCAAACTTATTGCCACTTAAATCACTGGGGTTTCTTATAACTAAAAAATTTTCCACTGAAAGGGTTGTGAAGGATTGGAACAGGCTGGCCAGGGCAGTGATGGAATCGTCATCCCTGGAGGCATCTCATGAATGTGCGGATATGGATCAGTGGTGACCGTGGGTTGATGGCTGCACTTGACGATCTCGAAGGTCTTTTCCAACCTGAACAATTCTGACTCTGCAGGGGTTCAGCGCCTGGCCCATTGCGGGCGCGGTGCCTGCTGGGAAGTGTAGTCCTTTACAGCCGCCTCAGCAGCCACTCCCAGCGTTTACGGACTACAGCTCCCAGCAGGCACCGCGCGCAGGGAGGGGCTAGGGTGGGCGGCCGCCGTTGGCGGACCAATGGGCGCGGGCGATGCTGGGAGGTGGAGCGGGGCGGGCGGGCCGCCTGGGGCCGCGGGCAGTGCGGGAATTTCGGACCAGGAGGAAGGAGCGGCGCCGGGCCCGGCCCGCTGGAGGTACTTGGAGCCAGCGCCCGCTTCTGCGGCGTAGGTGTTGTTTTGTTTAGGAAGCATTTCGCTTCCCCTTCGCCCTTCTGGTGGGTTGCGGGGAGGAGGCCGGTGGTGCCGCCGGGCGCTCCCGCGCCCTGCTCGTCCTTCTCGTCCTTCTCCTTCTCGTCTGATGCCGAGCGTGGGGAAGGCGCCTTCCTTTCCGTCCCCTGTCCCATCCCGTGGCGTCGGAGGCATCTCCGTGGGCCAGCAGGGAGGGAGGGAGCGGCGGCAGGTGGGGCAGAGCTCCCTCGGCTTCACCCTTGGCCTGTGCAGCCCCCGCTTCGCCCTCCTGCCTGGGCTGCGGCCTCTCAGCCAGCCTTTGGGGGCTCCGGTCTAAGCTGCTTTCCTTCCTGTTTGTTTTTTTTTCTTGGTTTTTTTTTAGCGCTGAGCCGAGGTGGGGAAGGCTGAGTACAAGCTGTGCTCAGCGCCACTTAAAGCTTCGTCACCTTCATGGTCATCCCGGTGAGGCATCTCCTTGGCTGGGAGGCGTTCCTGAGTTGTACTTTATTAATTTATTTTTTTAAATGCAGGCGTACAACTAGCAAATGAGAATCGGCAGTTTGAGGATCAGGACAGGCCTGTTGTGTAACAGTTGGGCTGAGCTGGTTTCTGTCTCTCAGTGGTTGTGGTTTACTCTTTCACTTCCTATTTCTCGCCACTTGCTTTCCTTGTTTAAGACTGAAGCAGTCACAGGCAGGGTGAACCCTGTTGTTCTGTGGTTCTCCAGTTGTGCTCAAGCACTAATAAAAGTAAAAGCCTTTATTAATTTATAGGAAGTCCATGCGCTCTTTTTATCACTAACAAAATTACAAAAGCTGTTGTGAAGCTTCCTATAATATTACTGTGTCAAAAGTCTCGTGCCTTCCTCTGTAGGAGAAAGCTGTCCACGTGATTCTTGGGGAATAATTCCCAAATGGGAATTACTATTCTTTGGGATAATTCCCAAATGAGGTAGGATTCCTAGTGAATTTCAGCGCAATTGATTTTTATCAAAAGGCTTTTAAGTGTCTCACTCAGATGTATTAAGTATTTGCAGTTGGTTTGGTGGTGAGGTGATTTGGAGTGACAGATGATTTGATACCTTAGAAGGCAATAACTGAATGAGAATACGGATTTTGAGAATCACTTTAAATAGCATTCAAAAGAAGATAAGGTATTCTTGAGAAAGCAATTTAAAATTAGCAACACAGTAATTCCTCCTGTGAATGACTGTTTCCTACCTCTCAACAAGTTGCATTCTGAAACTTTAAGTCATCTTGGTTTGTTTACAAAAGAAATGATTAAAGATATTTACTTGGTCCAGTATGGTGCTGTTGTGATGAAATGCTTCTCAGTAATACTGGTCTACCAATGACATTTATTTATTTTGTCTAGAAATACATCTTTTTTATTTCTAGGGGAAAGAACCCTAGTGCCTCTTCTTCTCTAAGTGCCATTAATTGTCAGATGTCCTAATGGTAAGGAAATCAGGTTACAGAGGTTTCCACAGGTGTAACACAGTGATAGACCAGTCACAGAATGCCTGATTTATGCAAGAAGGTCTTTTTTCCCGGTCTACCTCACTTGGTGTGACAAGTCACTGACACTTCAGTTATTTTTTTGTGTAGTCCCTCCTGTGAAACAGTTCTACAATATTCAGAAATTTTAAAATACAATGTTCTTTCTTTCACACTCCTTGAGCACAAATTTAGTTTTTTTCTCCTTGTCTTTTTTTTTTTCCAGGCAGACTTAGATTTTGTGGTATGACTAATTATCAGTGTTAATGATGGATAGATTTCAGGTCTTGCTGTGGAACTACCTGCTCACAAGAGGAGCACAGGGCACCAGCACACCCTCTTTGAGATGAGAATGAAAATAAGTCCTAGTAAGATAAGCAACTGTAAAAATGACAATTTCCAGATAATAAAAGAGGAGGATCAGGAAGAAAGCAGTCTGAATTGACACACAGCAGAAATACTTCTTTCAGAATAAATTTGTTTGATATTCATTTCAGAGTTTTATTAATAATGGATGCCAACAAAAAGCGAGAAGTGGCTATTCATATTTATTCTGAGTTCAAGTATCACTCAAGTTGCAACCATTGCAGACAGTGTTTGTAAAGATAACGCCACTGATAGGCAGACAGTTTTGCATCAATAGTGCTATCTCAAGTGCATTGCATTCTGTTTCTTCCAAGATGTTTTATTAGGGAGTAGAATGAGAACCTTTGTAGTATTAACAGGCTTTTGGAGATAGTTTAGACAAATAGGCTTCTGTTATTCATACTTCTTAGTAGCAAAATCTTTGTTTTGAGCACAGTGTAGCCACATAAAATGCTGCTGTTTACAATCATGTACCTTGAAAATTGTTCTTGTCAGGCACCTTAGCTAAGTAGGGTCAGGTCTGATACTTCAATGATAGCACAGTACTTGACATCCATGGCAGTGTTTCCAAGGACTTCAGCATGATTGCAGGCACTAATGAATCAAGCTTCACAATACCTGTGGGGTAGAAAATATTTCTGTTTATTGATAGGAAGAAGTAATTGAGATGTAGGAGAATTTGAAGTGGGTATGATTGTTTTGGTTTTTTTTTAAGTGGTGGCAGTGGTGAATTTTTAAAGGTGATTTTAGGGAGAAGTAGGTGACTTTATTGTAGTTGTGCAATGTACAGTGGGCAGCTCCATGTCTTGTTGGTTTATAAGTTTCCTGACAAACCACCTGTGTTTCCTGTATTGTAAGTTGAAAAGCACATAATGTGGCATAATTTGCACTAAAATGGCATTATCTTTTTTTGTAATTTTTATAATTTTTCCTAATTCTGAATTTTCATGTAGAAAATCATTGCAATTTCCAGGTGTCTTTGGTTTCAAGCAATAGAAGATACTTGAACAGATTCATCCAAAGAAATGTGAAAGCATGTGCAGCCATTGCTACAATGTTTCCTTGGATAACAGCTTTTTTGCAAAGGAGTGCTCAGTATTGTGATGCTGCCCATTGCAAGCGATCCCTGTTTGGCACCTATGGCCTACTGATAGCTTGACCAACTTGTCAGTAGGCACAGTGCCATCTTAGCAGATGGGTGTGAATAGAGACAGCCAAGAAACCATGTATGTGTATCTCATGTATTTGTTAAGGGCAGGGTTCCCAGCTGGGGACATTCAAACTTATGTCCATTTTGAATTTTTGCTTTTATGGATAAAGGGACGTTGTCGTTAATGTGTTTGGTTTTGTGTTTTTTTAAATAAATACCTTCAGGCACACAATTACTGACCATGTTAAACAAAATATGGGTTGTGTATGGAAGAGGGAAGCACCAGCTCTTCCTCTGATACCCTTGAGGAGCTGTTTAAAGTAAATTTTATTCTCTTTAAGTGAGTCTCACTGTGAATGTCAGAGATGTGAAGCGTATCAGGTTTGTTTCAGGGGCCTGCCAGCCTTATTGCAAAAGAGGCCACAAAGTTATCTTTTATGGGTAACAATCTGTCCAGCATTCAAGCAACAAATTGCCTATGCCCAAGTCTTGCCAGATTTATTTCTAGTAACTCAGAGGTCAAGGGGTGCAGTCCTTCAAGCCCTCTTCATGTCTCTTATATTGACAATAAATTGTCTCTTAGCTTGAGGACAGTGTGCTCATTTTGGATGTATTTTGGTATTCTTCAGGTGACAGTGAGTGTGACCTTGTCTAACATCTGAGCCATTAAGCAACACTCTAATTTCTGTGCTTTCTTTTTCTCCTTGTCTTAGTCAGCTTTGGGGCTCCAGACTTCTCATTTGTTATTCCATTGCCATTTCTACTGATTTCAGTCTGTCCTGTGTTTCAATCCATTTCCTGATTTGGGTCTCCTGAGAAGCTGCTTAAAGGTCTGCAGTGATCTTTTTGGCCTGTGCTTATAAGTGGTATCAACATGTGGACATTTCTACCATTCTTCCTTCTGGCACTTTGACACCATTACTTTCTTATTGGTATGGTCTTATCTCAGCTGGCTGGAATTGCGTTTTGTGCTTGAAAGTCTCATTTTTCTCCTGAAGAAAATCTGGAGGAAGGATCTTCCTCTAAGACAGTAAAGCATGTATCACCTTGAAGATAAAAAAAAAAAAGATGAAGGGGATGTAGAGATGCGTTTCTTAAAGACTGTGGAGAAAGCTGCGTGGTAAAGTTAGTCTTAAAATATAAGTGTAAAATGTGTCTTGATTGTAAGGAAGAATGTTACTATATAGACGTGGAAATATGGAAAAGTTATGCTGACTTAAAACATCCTATTTTGTGATAGAGGAAGCCTGTGCAATGTAGGTATTGATAAATACCAGTCTCTTCCTGTGATACGAGTATTTTATGATAGTGTTTTGTTGAAGTTACTCATTTAATCACAGTAGGTATTCACATGCAGTTCTTTGACACGAAGATATTTCTGAGATTAATAAGAACCCTGAAAAAACAGATCTTTGGCTGTTTGGAGTGATGCACCATCTCCTCTGCTTTTATTTCGGTATTGAATGACTGGTGTCTGCAGATTGCTTTCTGCCAGAGTCCACTGCTCTCTGACCAGATTCTTCTAGTTCTTCCATGTATGAAGGACGTAATATTTAATATCAAATTTACTTATTTGAAGGTAGTTGGTGCCATACGGGATTTCTGATTTAGGAAAGTAATATGAAATACACTGAAAGCAATACAATTTTGACTTACAAAATACAGCAATTGCAGTACATAGTTCAGTCACAATACCAGTGTGATTCTCAATACCAGTCTCTATAATATGTTCACTGTCACTGTGCTGGTGTCCCCAACCACTGGGAAAGGAACACCTGGATTGCAACCAGCCCACGCCCATTGTTCTCTTGGAAGTTCTGCCAGGTAGTTTTTGGGTGCTGATGCTGGATTGAGCCTCCTGTTCAATTTCCCCACACTGGTCAAGCTTACTCGGGGAGACAGTTACACCTCCATTTGATCCACTTAACAATTTTGTGTTCCGCTCATTTAACTGTTTCCCTAAAACAAAGGCCACCCTTTTGTTGAGCTCAAGTGAGCTCCTTTGCATTATTGCCAGAGCTCCTTGTGCACATCACCATTCACCATCTCCAAGGGGTGTTTTATCCACTGTTGGGCTTTAGTCTGTCACATTCCACCTCTAGGTAGGTATACGGTCAATCAAAGCTGCAGACTTGAGTGTTAGACACAGTAACATTGTCAGGAAACTTGACAGTTATTCTTCCATTTAGTAAGTAGAGAAGTGCTTATCTTCTTCAGGTGCTAGTTGGGTGACAGACATTATTTGAGGAAGAAAAATTCCTGAAGGTACTACCCAATCAGAAGAGTCTTGTAGAAGGGAGAGTGCTTTTGGAACAACTGTCATAGTTTTGTTTTTGGTTTTTGTTTTTTGGGAAATTAAAATAAGTCCTAGAAGAACATTAGAACTGAAAGATGAAAACTGATGCTAAATAAGTAATGAGCTCTTTACATGAAATGCCTTCATAAGTTGTTTTACAAAGAATTGATCTTTACCTTATGCAGATAAAAATCATACAGAGTCACAGTTATGTTCTAAAAGACACTATTCTGACTGGTGGGATTTTATAATTTTGCTGGAAGGAGAAAGAAGTATTATTAATACACAATTCAGGAAGTTTCTGAATAAGCAAAATACTATTTTCCTATTAGACTAGTTACTCAATACAATAACCTTAACATCAATTATTTAACAACTGTTTTCCTCTTTCTGTAAATATTGCTTATCCGAGACCTGAGGTTGGCAGAAGGCATCAGTTACACATTTACACTTAGGATCTCAAAAGAGCTACTTATGTACTAGTTTATTGATTACCTACTCAATGCTACCCTGTAAACAATAACCAGACTTTAATTTTTGTTCCTGCAGTTATATAGGAGAAAAAAAAATGTTTGGATAGCTTTTTAAATTTTTTTGGTGTACTTTTTACAGCTAAGATAATTCCATGTATTATTACTGAAGACTTGGAATTTTTCAATAGGCAAGCTTAACTCCAGGAAAACTGAGGAGATCTTTTGATTAAACTTTTTTTTTAAAGTTTTTCCAACCTGTGATTGGTTGTGATTGATTGAACAGAATAGGTTCTGAGACTTTTCTGTTCAGCATGTATAAAAAAGAGCTCCTAACAGATTTCTCCTGTGAAGTCTTTTACTGTCAAATTTTTTTTGTGATGCCTGCAAAAATTAGTTGTTTTTCAGTTAGAATTCATGCCAATGAAACTGCTTACTGCATTTCTTTTATGGTATCTTTGTAGTAACAAGTTATAACTTAAACAACCTGTACTTTTTCATGCTTCTAACAGATTTCTACATAAAATAAGCTGGATCAGCACGTAACCTATGCTTTTTTTTAATTTTCCTACCCTTCTCTCTCTCTCACTCCAGGGAAAATGCCATATAGTAAGAAGACTGCTGGAAAAAGAGCCCCTGCAAAAAGGAAACTTGCTGAATTATTTACTGCGGGGGAGGTTCTAGTAGATATATCAAGGAAAGAATGGAAATTAGGTGTCCCCATAGGGCAGGGAGGCTTTGGACGCCTATACCTTGGTAAGTGGGGTTATCTTTGATAATGCTCTAAAATGGAGAGTGAGATGTTTATTCTTATTCAGAACAGTGAAAAGTTGACCCTAAGTTAAAAGTGCAAACTGTCTTCATGTGATCCTTTTTACTAGAACTGTAGCTTGGATCATGGCATTGGAAGAAGATGACACGGATAAACTATTAGTAATTTTAAGCACTAGTTGTATGATTTTGTAATGGTAGTTCATTCTTTTTTTAGACCAAAATCTTTATTACTTTTTAGCCATGGAAAATGTAATTCACTATTTATTTAAATTTGATTTTTGTTCTGGCCAAAATACTGGATTTTTGCATAATTGTCTTTATAACGACAAATTCTGAACTGAAACAGTCTGAGTATATTCTCTGGAGGCTACTGATATCAGTCACTATTTGGGCTGGTCTTGCCTTTCGTGTTGCTTTGATTTTTTTCATGACCTTTGACATGTCATATACTTTTTTATGTTACAATTGCTCAAAACAAATGCAAATGTTTGACTTTACAGTTTAAACTGTCAGTACAGTTCTTGTTTTTCAATGCTGTTACTGAATACAAGGAAAATTGCTTAAAGTGAATAGTGTTCCATGCTTAGTATCATTCTTACTTGAACAAATGAACAGATCAGAGAGGCCTTGAGACTAACAACTATTTGATTGCCTGTAGTTGTTCTTCAAACATTTTTGAGAGGATGAAAGCTAATGTGATCTCTGTAATATGGTTTTCCTCATCTTGGTGAAAAAGTTGCTCTGAATTTATATATTGAGCTGGAAAACAACAAAAAGTCTGTCCTGCTTTTAAAATGAACAGAGTGCAGCATAAATGGGTTAAGAAAAACAGGACTAGTGGGTGGCTTCTTGCCAAAGAAGCTTTCAATTACTTACTCAGCCTTGCTTAGCAAGCTACTAAATTTACTGAAGTTTGAGCTCGCTCAGATTGTCGTTTTTCTTGTTCAGAATTCCTGCTTTGTTCAAGCCAAAACTTGCTCTCTGCTTCCCCATCATTTGCACAAAGGTGTGACTCTGAATATTCCTGTACTTTGTGCTTGCCTAATTTGGTGTCCTTCATACCTATATCTTGTGTCACAAATATCAACAGCTTAGTAGCAACATACCCAGTATTTGGATGTGTAACATGGCAACATAGTAGAAAGAATTTATTTTTCATCTTTATGTCCACTAATGTATATGTTTATCACAATCCTGGAAAACAAAAGAAATACTGTTGACTAGGAAAAAATTACTGGATAATAAAATATAATTCCTTTATTTAGTAAACTGCCTGTTCTTCTCAAACAGAAGGGAGAATGCAAGACCATACCCATATGTGGTAGCCTTGCCATTCAGAGTAGTTCTCTTACCAATGCTTGTATCATATGTTTGTCCATGCTGCATAGCAAAGAAGTGTTTGCTTTGTGACAGTTTGCTCTTCTACTACTAATACAAGCTTCCTTTTTAACAGCTGATGTTAATTCTTCAAAGGAGGTTGTCAGTGATGCCCCTTATGTTGTAAAAGTGGTAAGAGAGCATTTGAATTTTTACTTCACAACAAAATATTTGTTGTAGGGTACCAAGGGTAGTTTAAAACATCATCTGAAAATAATACAATTGCATAGTGCTGTTTAAAATAAAAGTGTGGTGGTACAGAGGAATGCAGCTGAGAACTGGGACTCTGTATGTGGAACATCATAGTGGAACATCAGTGGAGTTGAGAAAGATTCATGAAATGTATCAGATTCTGTTTCATTTGCTTCCTATAAACAGCCCAGATACCACCAAATGGTATCTGGCTAGCTTTTGGAGAGTTTCTGAGGTTCAACAGTGAGTCTGTGTGAGCTGTTGCTCACCACTAGATGTTGGTAAACTGACAAATATCTTGGGAATAGAAAAAGCAAAACTTTGCTTCCCAAGGTCTCCATGGATAAAATGTTTTATTATAAACCACATACATGTTCTAGTTTCTATTGAATTAAAATTGCATTGACACCTAATTTTTTAACCTACTGTTATGTATGATTCCCTGGTAAAGTCTTAGTAAAAAACTGGGAATATGGGAATAGCCATAGTAGATCCAGACCCTTCGTTATCTTGGTGGCAGTTCTGTTGCTGTGTTAAAAACAAATACCAGAAAACTGTACAAGAACTCCACAGTGTAAAAGATTAGTTTTTCAGCCTAGTTCAGAACTGCACTGTTCTAACATTTTATTTATTAAACTACATGAAGATACCGAAATGCTTTGCTGCAGTAATTGGTCACATTGTAAATACGTTAATACTTTTTGCATTTCTTCCTGAAACTGAAAGTTCAGGTCAAATTAGAATAAAATACATTTTAGTTAATATGTGCCTTTAATCTTGATATTTACATCTGCTGACTAAAGGGAAACTCTAGGGTATTGATTTTGGTACTGTTCAGACACCCCAAGGTGCAGTTTGTGATGACCCTGTTTCCAAAATGTCGTCCCTTGCTGAAAATGGCACTGCTTACCCTGCAGATGTCAGATTGCCACACTTTCAACACGAGCCTGCTGCTGCTGCCTTAGGTGTTTGTGGCCAAGAATTCTGCATGGACCAGGAGCCCCAGCCTGAAGCTGCATGCTTTAGTATGTTCAGCCTGTGCTGTTGGGGCTGGGGTGGGGTGTCTCATGCAGGAACTGTGGCCTGTTTCATAGACATAACAGACACTGAAAATATCAGCAGTGGCTTTTGGCTGTAAGAGGCAGTGGCTTTTAATTGCTGACTCCTGTTGAGTTTGGACTGATCAGGAAGCAGAGCACCATTTAATTTTCATGGAAGAGTCTGGTTTGACTTGCTTGGAAAATCATCAGATATGCATTACTTTATCCTGTGTGTAATTGCTGTCTCCCTCTTTTCCTGATTTTGAAACCTGTTCATCTGCTCCCTTCTCTACTTTAGGCTCTGAATATAAGAGTTGCCCCAACTTTTGGGTTGCTTTTATGCTAGATTCACTTGGTTGCAGCATTTTGGAAATACCTCCATTGCTAATATCCCAGATGACTACTCACTTCTAATTGGTCTTTTATAGTTTTGTCTTTATGGCAATAACGAGTAGCCCTAGTCTTTGTGCTAGCCTCACAAATGACCCATAACATATTATGCCTTTACAGTCTAGTATAACACAACTACAGATAACAGCCCATTTTCTGATGCCTGGGTGGTTGCTAGTTGATCCATCAGCTGAAGCAAAGTGATTAACAGCTTTGAACAATTATTAGTGTTTAACAAAATATGTGCTTCTATAGTAATGTTCTTCAAATTAAGCTATTAAAGCAGGATGGAAATTGGCTTAGTCTTTGACATATCCTCATAGTATTGATGTCTGAACAATATGAAATGAGTCACAGTTTTTATTAAAAAAAGAAATGCTTTTTAACGTGTGGACCTTTCAGATGTCATCACTCAGGAGTGGATGCAGAGTTTAATTACACTTCATTAAATTGCTGACTGAAAAAGATCAGAATTCTTACAGTACTACTTGAAACTTGTTGGATGTCGACATGTACACCATAATCACTTTCATTATGATATCTTTTTGAATAAGACTTCAATTTCAATTTTATAAGCCATGTGTTTAAAAAGGTCCTGGGCATAAAGCTGTAGAAATTTGTCTTTGCAGTTTTTCTGGACTGTGTGAGCTTTTTTAGCATAGCATATGCATTTATTTATCTGTATGTAGAATTAATGGTATTGTGGTAAAACACCTTCTTAGTCAACATGAAGAACAATTTTGTGGTTACATAATTTATCCATTCTCTCAAGTATGAAAAAATAGCAGATTTTCAGCATTTAGAGAAAGATATATCTCTTTTTCAGCACTGAGATATAAATTTTTGTGGCATAATTTATTTATAGATAAATATTGTAAGTATTTTTAATACCTACAGTTTTCCGCTGTATTTTAGTGAGAAAATAACATTGTTGAAACCCATGTTAATGGAATGAAAATTATATATAAGATAATTTATTTATATTCTAATTAAGTTAGTGTTTTAATGGCTTGTGCTCCACAGAAACAAGTGTATAGGTCAAATAATGTGTGTTCAAGATAACTGCAGTATGGGAATTTAGTTGTTTAATGCATCTTGACTGCTTATATAATCACTGTATTGTTAATTTATTGACTATTGTGGATAAAGACTTGTGTGTGTTGGTCAGTTACTTTGGTTTTGTTATTTTTTAATGGTTGCTGGCTAAAGTCTGACTGTTGGTTCCTCAAGGAGAGGCCCAGAAAACTGTTGTGTTGGCTCCCTTGTTTATCAGGGCAGTGCTGCTGGAGAAAGTAAAGTGTAGATAGGCAGTAGGTTTGTAATCGAGGTTCCAGACCTAGGAGTGATGCCTGGACTGGTATCTGCTCTCATTCTGACCTGTCTTTCACCTCTGCCTCTGAGCCCAGAGATCAGTGCACGCTGCTGCCCTCGGTCATCGGTTTGTACGGTCTCTTTGCATTGCTCTGTTAATGTCAGACGGCAGAAAACCTCTGTTAGCTGAGTGGTACAGTCTGGCCTTTATCAATTTCCTGGATCGTTGCATCTGCATTTAGAAGTTAAAATTAAAACCATTTAAAATCAATGTGTATCTTGGCACTTTTCCTAATATCATGTGGCTGTATTATTTCTGGATTTCTTTACCAGTAACCACATACATTTTGTTATTTTTTAAGTGTAGGATGTTCCAACACACGTATTTTCACTGAGATAGAATGAATTCGGACATATATAGGTAACTACACTAAAATATATTGCTTAAGCTGATCTCAAAATCAATCACTCAAAAATTACAACAGAATTACAAGAGATGAAATCTCTTTTTTTTTTGTATCAAGTTCTGGAAATGTATCATCAAGGAACATGACCGTTTGCTGTTCTTGCAGTATTTCAATTCCTACAAATTTGTCTCTTGAACTTCATTTGTTACGTGGTTCCCATAGATTTGTCTTTTGAAAATGGAACTGAAATACTTTATATTAAATACAAGGTAGGGTCTGAAGACAAGCCTGGTGTAGTTGTTGTAACTTAGTTTAAGAGAAATTTTGAAATCCTCTGTAATTTTTATCTCTGTCAACTAATGTATGAATGGAACTAAATGCCTTATGTTCAGTAGGAATTTAACTTCTGTTAAGGTTTATTCATTGAATCATTTCAGGTGTTATTTTAAGATCACTAATGGCTAATGGAGTTGGTGCAATCCAGCTTTAATTTGAAAAAATGAGATAATGAATGTTGCTCAATGTTCTCTGCTAAACTTCTGCCAAATATTGGTAATATTTCTATACATTTCAGTTAATTTGTTATTCTTTAGTCTTTTGTTATGGGACAGTATTCTTTGATATTCTTAACATTAAGCAATTTATAATGAAAATAACTTTTTAGAGCTAAACTACTTTTATAAAAAGAAGATATTCTATTGAGTTCATCAGCACTGGGTAGAGCATTTGATGGAGAATCTGTTTTTATAGGGTGAATGTTACATTTTGTGAGTTTTTAATAATTATTAGGCACTAACACAGCAGTTTTTAACAAATTGTAAATTATCTTAAAGGAACCCAGCGAGAATGGACCTCTTTTTACTGAGTTAAAGTTCTACATGCGAGCTGCTAAGCCAGATGAAAGTAAGCAGTCTGTTACAATGTTATTAATGAACTACAAGCATTTAGGCAAATAGAGCCCATAGGAATAAGATCAAACTTTAAGAGAATCCCTTTAGGTAATTTTCAAAATTATTTTTAATTTTTTGAAATCTTATTCAGACATTAGAGTAAATTAGAGGTGTTCTATGTAGTTATGTTGCTGGTGTTGTGTAAACTGAAACTTGAGTTGCATCTCTCTCCCTACACTGGATACTTCATTAACTTTCCAGTATACTTTGCATTCATGTTTCTGTGAAATAAGCAGCTCACAGGTATGTAGAAATTTTAAACAATGTGACTACTTCCTTTTTATGTAAGTCTCTACTGATGCAAATTCATGAACTTTATTTGTATTTTCAGTTCAGAAGTGGACTAAGTCCCATAAACTGAAATATATAGGTGTACCAAGATACTGGGGTTTTGGCTTGCATGAAAAAAATGGAAAAAGGTAAATATATCTTTTGTTGACATACGCTGGTATTTATTTAACCCACAACCACTATCCCTTTTAATCTAATTTACTGTATAAGGTGTATTTTCCACTTCTCTTTTTGTTGTTCTTTCCTGCTACAAAGTTTCATGTTCATGGCAGGGTGTGCTTAGGGAACTATACAAATAGATACATTTTTATCTGTATTCCTTTTGTTACTCCTATTTGTGTCTGTTCTAGTCAGTTTAATTTAGTTTTCTTTTGTTGGGAACTTTGCTGTAATATAGTGAGGTTCTCTCTATATATGTGGTTTAGAAGCTTTTTATATTTTAATTAAAACAAAGTCAACTTCTAATTTGCAAGTCCTTGAATAGTATGACTACCTTCAAAGTTTTTCTTATAGTGTGCACTTAAGAGTATTTTCACTCACAAATATTAAGATTTTAGTGCTCCCTCAAATCTTTTTTGTTTTCCCTAAGGATGTTTTTCTTTCCCTAATCTGTGAGCTAGAATAATTTTTAGTCTCATGTTGAATTTGTTTTAAATCTAGGGATAGTTTTTAGTATTGTTCCCTGTCATGAAGGGGTTTTGTGACTTGGTTGTTAATGTTTATGTAATAGCACTTGTTTCCTGGTGGACTTTCTCTAACCAGCTGTGCTGCAAAGGAGTTTTAGTAGTTCTCTGGCAGCTTAGAGTAGGTCAGGCTTCTCTGTGTGGATCACTGCATAGGGCAGTTGGTATGTATGCTTCAGTATGTCAGAAATATCAGTGTTTCAGAAGGTCCTCAACTCTAAAACTAACCTAATATTAAAAACAACATTAATTTTGAGAGGCAAAAGTAAATGTAGCATGTTTGGGGTTTTTTTTTATCTCTCAGATAAATGTGTCTTTGCACTCAGTGTTTAATGCATGAATTTCTTTAATATAGCCTATATGAACTCTTACAGTTCTTACAATAGTTTGGCTGTAACAGTGAATATCTGAACACCTTTGGCAGTGAGAGGTTTGGGTTGTTTATAACAGATTAAAAAGTTTGCAATAGATTTCAGTAGATGAACATTTTATGTAGCCATGTTAAGTGACTTAGTTGTTTATAAAGTAAGAAATGTATTTTTGTAAGTAATTGATGCTTGGTTTTGCCTAGAGTGAGCTACAATAGGGATGTTTTCCTCTGTGAGGACTTGTTATTGTATTGCATAACTAGAATAAAAAGCAGTTCTCTTGATGGACGAGCTTTTGACTAGCTGCTGTGGAAAAAGGTAGGAATGGATGTACTGCATTAAAAAAGAAAGTCAGGTGTTTCACACAGTTTCTTTTGAGAGAGGCATTTTCAGTCAGTAATTTGTACAGTTAACACACAGATAAGATACTTTGCTAAGTGCAATTCAGTAACTTTGCTGTTTGGTTTTTTTTTCCTTGCCCTTGAATTTAGTTATCGATTTATGATAATAGACCGATTTGGGAGAGATCTTCAGAAGATATATGAAGAGAATGCAAAGCAATTTTCCCGTAAAACTGTACTACAATTAGGCCTGAGAATAGTAAGTTTTAAAAATACGTTCTGTTTTCACAATCTGTCTTCCCTGTGCAAGTCTCTCAGTTCAATCTCACTATTGTGCTGAGTCCAGGTCCTCTGCTGGGTGGACCTGGGTACTGCATTTACATGACTTTTGTTTTGTTAGCTTGATATTCTGGAATTCATCCACGAGCATGAATACGTGCATGGAGACATCAAGGCCGCAAACCTCCTTCTGAGTTACAAGAACCCTAATCAGGTATTTCTGATGGATTTTATTCCTCATGTTTTAAACCTTCTATTTGACAACACATGAAAGTGCTTTGAACCTGTGAAATCTTGCAGAAGCTCATTTTTGAGAAAGTATATGGTAACATTATTTCTGCTTGACATTTATATCTAGTTAATATTCTATGATTTTTAATGCATTTTACTGGACAGTTATCAATTGACTATTTGGCCTAAATAATATTCTAGAGAAATTCTTGAGATTAAAACAAAATTGACTCACAAATAGGTATTTGCAGGTGGAAGCCTAAAATTATATAGCACTCTGGTAAATTATGTTTGCCTGTCTGCATTGTTACCTCATTCCTTTGTTCAAGAAATCCATCAAATAAGTGTTCTGTTACTTGGAAAAATTGGTCTTTAGTGTTTATTGTTCCACTTGATTTACGGAAGTCTTTCATTTTTCTGCATTTTTAACTCTCTTTACTATTCAAAGAATGCTTGTTGGAGTTTCAGAATTATATAAGTTCTTGCCCAAATGTTTTAGCTTGTGAAAGATATAAAATAATTTCAGTTCTCTTAGAGTAACTGTGTTGTTCATGAGGAGTAGTTCAAATGGGACAGCTGACTTCAAAGAGGGTTAAGTGTATTTTAACTCTGTGGGCATGATTTATTGTTTTGCTTGTTTGTTGGGGTTTTTTAAATTTAATTTTAATGGTAATAACTGACTATGTAACTACTTGTCTTCTGTATCAGCAAGAAATGGCTTCCAAATCAGACTGCTCTGTGAAAAACTATAAAACCTATCTGGCATTGTTTTCAAGTCATAAGTATTAAGATGAATAAAGCCCTGAAAAGGAATCATTCAAACTTGAACAACTCACCTTTTTTAGTGCTTTTAAAAAACTTAGGAGAATATTTGGGAGTTGCATTTATTATTTTCATATTTTTTGTATTTATACTTCTTTAATTCTTTGTGGAAATTGCTAGGTGTACTTGGTGGATTATGGACTTGCCTACCGATACTGTTCTGAAGGAGTTCACAAAGCATATAAAGAAGATCCGAAAAGGTGTCATGATGGAACTATTGAATATACCAGTATTGATGCACACAAGGGTGTGGGTAAGGATGTAAAACTCTTCTCAGAAGTATGCATTGTTGCATCCATTTTTATAAATACAAAAGTCTTTAAAAAACTCAGTGCAGCAAACAAACAAACCAGGTTTCTGAATCTAGAAAAATGTTTTTCTTTTTTTTTCCCCTGTGGGTTATGCTGGCATTTTTCTTTTTTTCCACTTACTAACTTTTGCTTACTGTATTTTTAATGTAACTTTCTTAACTAGGGCTTCTTAATTTATAAAGACTGTTAAGATGTTTAGCATATTGCTTTTTACTAAGTAGAAATGGAATAGTGCTTGTGACATCTTGGTAGAGAAATAGGTCCTGTTTTCATGAGAAAAATAATTTCTGTTATCAATGTGAAAATATTCCTGTTTTTAACTCAATATTTAGAATGTTTTTTTAAAAAACATTAATTAATTATGCCTCTAGTCACTGAACATTAAAAGACAAGAAGTGAGAAACAGTAGAACAAGGAAAACATGGGTCTATGTCTGATTAAACACTGAGGATTTATAGTGAACACAAATTTCATTTTCTTAATTGCTAAATTTTGCTTTATTAGCATAAAAATGTGTTCTGGAAAAGTGAAAGTTGTTGAAAATGATTATTTACTTTAGGATGAACTATTGCATCTATGCTTAAAGCTGAACATGAACAAAGATGACTTGATTTGCCCATTTATAGTTTTAGTATCTGTGGTCAAAGTACATGTGGTTGTTTTGGGGTTTTTTTTCGTGGTTTATTTTTGGATATGTCTTTTCTTGTGAAGCCTTAGGTATCTGATCTTTTACTGTTCTCTCTTCAGTTTTCAGGCCACATAAAATAGTTCAACATTGTAGAATATGTTTTTCAGGAGATGGGGTTTCAGCACCATTACCATTTTATAGAAGAAGGGAAGTAAAAACTGTTTTGAACAGAAAGTCAATCACTTCACTACTTTGTTCTATTTTTTCCACAATCTGAATACTTAAAAAGCTTCCAAAATTGGGATAAGTGCAGCATGTCATGTTTCTGAATAGAATAAAGAGATTGATAAAGGACTTGAAAATGAAGTTATCCTTCCAAATGTAGGGATAATGTTTTTCTTCAAAGGTTTTATGCTAAAATAAAGAAATAAGTAACAGATACAGTAGTATTACATTGTTATCATTGACTTTCTATTGTCTTAGCATTTTTACTGTTGTTAAACTGTGTGGGGTTTGTTAGCTGATGTTATGGTTGGCTTTTTTATGTGTGTCTGTGTATTTAGCACCATCGAGACGTGGTGATCTGGAGATCTTGGGTTACTGCATGATTCATTGGCTTAGTGGCCATCTACCCTGGGAAGATAACTTGAAAGATCCAAATTTTGTCAGAGACTCAAAAATAAGGTGAGAAAACTTATTTTCTTTCACTTTTCAAAGTGAAAATGTCTCGCTGTAGAAATGCTTTGTACTTTAAGTATGTTCCCTTTTGGTGAGTAGGCTGTTTTGTATGCCCTCCAGTTTCTCTTCATCATTTCTTGTGTATCCTTGACTTGTAATTCCACTTCACTTGTACTGTTCTACTGCCTTCTTTTGCATGTGTGAGATACTTATTTTTCCACCACAGTATTGTCACTTTAGAATACTGCCATAGTAAGCCAAAAATCGCTCTTACCAGAATGCAGGGAACCATTAGTCCTGCTTTACAAGTGTGGAGCATGAGTAGCCTTTATAATACCGTTCTCTGAAGTCAGCAGCAGAGGTGAAAGCTAAAGGGGAATCTTAAATGTCTTTCAGCATCATTCCAGCTAGAGTGCTACTATTGCAGGATTTTTAAATTATTTTTCATTTTGTTCCTCAGCCTCCGTGTTAACATTGCTTCATCTTTGAAGGGAGCTGTCCCAGTACAGCAGTTGCTGTCTCTTTAACAAGTATTTGTTATCTGGCTTCCTTAGCATTGGTTTGTGAAGTTTTAAAATAGACCAGTTTTTTTTCCAGTCTTCTACTTGCTTATTTTTAATAAGAATCAAAAAGTTTTGAACAAAAACTTGCTATATTTGTCAGGTTCCTAAATGCAGTGCACACCTAAAAATATCAAAGGTTTATGTAATAATGTTTCCTGTCTCTAACAGTGGCCCAGCTTGGTACTTAGAAAGTTTATCAGAACAGGACAAGATTAAAAATTCAAAAGAAACAGTAGTTTTGAATAATTTTGTTTTTCAGATGCAGAGATAACATTTCTATTTTAATGGACAAATGCTTTCCTGGGAAAAATAAACCAGGTAAGAGGAGCTATTTTTAAATACTTGTTTACTGAAGTTTGTACCTGTTTTTCTTCTTCCTTTCAATCAGGAACAACAGAGACATGAATTAGATTGTTGCTTAAAAGAAGTTTAGACTCTTGCTTTTGGCTGCAGTATGAACTGCAGACACCGTGTTGCTTCTGACTAAAGAGAGTATTAATTGTAAACACAGAATGTGTAAATTGATTTTTCACAACTGAATTTTAGATATGAAAATTAAATAGTGCAAACTTGAAGTATAGATTGTTCTTATTTCCAGCTATTCTTGATCGGAGGAGTTTTCTCTGTCAAGTGTGACTTGTCCGTTTTTAAAGTGGTCTAATGTTTCACATATTATTTAATAAGTGTTTCAGTCTTGAACTGATGAAGTTCTGAGATAACATCTCACTTCCTTTTCCACATTTTTACATATAGATATAGAAAATAAGATGTAAACAAGCATTCATTGGTGAAGATTGGTCTGTTATACTTTTGTATGACTGACTCTTCTTTGCTGTGAATGTGTAAAAACCAGTGATGCTGTCATCACTGGGTAAAGAACCTTGGTATAATGTTTTTCTAAAACATGTTGTAGTAAAGTCATAATTATTATGAGTTTATGAATATCCACTTCAAAAATAGTGTAAGTACTACATGCTTAATTTCTGTCTATTTTGTGGTAAAAGTGAATTGCTAAAACGTTTTCAAATAGAAATAATTGGAGGTGCCATTTCTTTAGATGAAATAGCCAAATATATGGAAAAGGTGAAGCTACTGAGCTATGAAGAGAAACCTGTTTATCAGCATTTCCGAGAAATACTTCTGCAAGGTCTCAAGGCCATTGGGCAAAAAGATGATGGAGTACTGGACTTCGGCTTGACAGAGAATGGAGACTTTCAGACAAATACCGTACAAAAGGTTTGACTCTAAAAATTCTTATCAGCTTTTACTGAGTTTTGTTGAGCTAAGTAAGAGTTAGAGTGGTGTTGGAAGTAGGTCCCACAGCTTCATCCAGTAGGAAATATTTAAATAATTATTTTTTAAAGTCCTAATCATACACATTATTTCTCTAATTCAACTTCACTAATTGTTATTAAAATTTAATACAGAATGATGTTTGTAGGTGTACTTTCATTATAGATAGTGCTTTGGATAACAATGTTTGTACACCTAAATATAATGACATTTGAACATATGAACATTTGGTTAATTTAGTTATTTCTTTAAACTGGTAAAACTTCAGACAGGTCAAAATACATGTAAGATGAAGTTAGTCTAGTTTTTTTTTCCTTTCCATGGCTAGTTCAAAGCTTAGTTTTAGGTGTACCTTTTTATGCCAAGTATTTGATTTTGGAATTCACATATTGAATTTACCATGCTCTAATATGTTATTTTTGAGTCTTAACTATGTTGATAGGCTAGGGGTATTTTAGTCTTTGTATTTAAGAAGCCTTACACTCTGAATTTGAATTCCTATTTGAATACAGCATTAAGAGCGTTTTAAGCTTTAGGGAAACTATATGTTACAATGGCTTCTAACAATAATCTGGTCAGATAATGGGACAATAAATATTATTTTGTACTTCAAACTCTATTTACTAGTTCTTTATTTACATTTTTTAATAGCAGATGGGTAGTTTATTCATTCCTTTAACATGAACCAGGGAGCTGAGAATTATAATACAGGTTAATAGTACAAGAATGTTGCCTGTGTACTGATTTGATCAGTAGTGTGTTAAAGATAAGAAAGAAAAAAAGCTGTTGGATTCCAAGGTCTTCCGAGGATGTATGTCCAGCTTTTCTTACTTCTTTTTGCCCTGTAAATAGTGTTTTGACTAAAATCTCTATACTAATATTTTCTGCTGAAGTGACTGTAAAGGTCTGTCCAAAAGGAGAGTTCATTAGTATAAGTTCATCTGTTCTGCTGTGGTTTGACATGGCTTGAGATCAGTATTCTGGGGAAAAAAATAATTTGTTTTTAATGATTGCTGGTTTCTTTGCTGGGTAGGTTGGCCTGCTGCAGAGCCCAGATCTGTGACCTTTAATGTCCTTGTCCAGCAGAGATGTCTGGTGCACATTTTCAGTGGAATAAAACTTCAAAAATCATATTTCTTTAGCCAATATCAGTCAAGATCATTCCCAAAGGGTGGGGTAATACTTTTCTATAGGTTCCTACCTACTGGCATCAAGTAGGAGCTAGTTTTTACATTGGTTTGGGGGGTTTTTTTGAAGTTTTTTTGTGCTTTGAGGAACCATATGCACAGTCATCTTGCTCAGTTGTCACAAATATGTTCAAGCACTTGATAAAACAATGATTGTTACTGGCCTGTTTGAGTAAGTGTTTTCAGCTCTCTGCTTGCTGTTTCAGTGAACTTCATGCTACTTCATGCCAGCTACTGCTGGAGTGTCCAGAAAAATAAGATTGATGGATATGATGTTGACATACCTTCTTGCTTTTGACCAAACACTGGAACAGATGACTCTTCTTTCTGTGCTGCATTTTGTAGGCCTTGTAACAGCTGTGTTGTAGGCTCAGGTAGAAGAAAAATTGTGTCAGTCCTTTTTGGGCCGAATTTTTCACTTTTCATCGAGAATGAATGAAACGATGGTCTTGAGCAGGATGTCTGCCTTTCCAGAATATATGTTTGGGAACTCATGCTACTAGGTTTTTCTTCCAGAGGAGTATAAGACATTAATGAGAGTCTAAGAGAACAGGAGGACGGTTTGTGCAACTTGAGAACAGCTGGGCACTTAAAAACATGGAGGAAGAAAGGAAGAACGTAAAATGTTAATTAAAATTATATATATTTTCAGCTGTGATGGGTAGCTCAACCTGATGAATTAATGTTTTAAAGATAAGCTCCAAATTCAAAACTTTGTTAGAAACTTCTTTCCATAATTTACCATCAATCAGTAGCATCTTGCTTCTGAAAGCCAGTACCGTCTAGCACATGCCGAATTTCTTTTGGCATGCTTAATGTCTACTTTGGAAAAGAAAAATGCAGTCTGGCATCCACCTTTGAGAAGACTGTGACCTCTAATACAGAATATCTGTGGTGTTTTGGCTCTACTGATTTTTAATCACAACATGTCTTAAGACATACTCTTCATTTCTTTTGGTGCAATCTTAAGTAATATTTTCTTAAAACAGCATTTCTTGGTGTTCTGAAGTTGTGCTGTTTCACAGCTAGAAGACAATATTTCTAGCTTCTGTGTAAATACATTCTTAGAATGTAGGATTCTCTCAGCTTGTATAGCTAATTGAGCCATGATGGGCATGATATGTTGCATATAAGGATGGTTGTTCTGGAATCTCAATATTGTTATCTGGGTAAAACCCACAGATGTCTGCTATATTAAAAGTTAGCATTTTGTTTTCAATATCATGACTTAAGATTTCCCAGATGTGTAAGTAAATGAAACAGTCCACAGTTCTGCTCGAGGTTTTTTTTCTTTTTTTTTCTGTACAGTAAACACATGTTGGTTTATGTGTGGTATTCTATAAGAGTTGTAGCAAAACATGAAGGTAGCAGTACTGGGAGTTGGACGAAGTATTTCAAGCTCCTGACTAAATTATTTAGTGCGAGGGCCATGTCTTACTGTTCAGTGGTGGAGAGTTGCCATTGGGAGTAAAGTAACCCAGAAAAATACGGGTCTTTGTGATTTTTCGTTGCTTCTAATGGTTCAGATATGCAGTGCTGCTTTTTGTCAGATAAATGCTGCCGGATTTCCACTGCTGTGTAATTCACCTGCATCAAGATTAAGAAACCACTTTTTATTAAATAAGCTTGGAAACAAGATAAATGTATTTTGCTTTTGTGTAGCACATATTGAATATCTGTTTTTCTGATGAGCATTTAAAATGTTTCCTTGTACAATTGGGAGGAATGCATTATCTCTCATATGAAAGCAGTGCAGTGCTGAAATAGCCCTCCTTAATTTTGGTCAGAATGAACAAAAGTGTCTGTGTTTATTCCTGCCTAATGCATCACAAATCTGCTGACATGCTAACCTTGGAGTCTTGGCTGGCGGTAATCAGGCCTGTGCACCGGCAGGAAAGATGTACCTAATGCACTCCATCAGTGCAGTTTGCATATGGAAGTTCTCACAGGGGAGCTGCCCTGTGCCAGCTGAGGGTTACCTGCCCACTGCAGTTATTGTATGTAATTATCGAACCAATCTGTTCAGCCCAGCAGGGTTTAGATGGTAATCATGAAGCAACACTTTGGAAAGGAAAGATGTAATGCACTCTCCCCTTCTCTCGTGAGCTGTGTGAAGTTGTAGCCACTTTTAAAGCTGTATGAGTAAAGCTCTGGTCTCACACAATTAAAAAAAAATTAAAAAAGGACAAGGTAAACTCTTCCAGGTTCATCACTTTTCATCTGTGTCTGATGCAGGTCACCTCATGTTTTGCAAGAATCATGGCTTTAAAACAATCATTTTCCATAACCACTTTAAGAATACTTTGCAATACGAAGATTAATTGTAATTTACAGATAATAAGAGTTCTATCCATTTCGAGGTTTTTAAGATAATGTGCCTTGAATAGGGTTCAGATTTCCCAAGTACCTCTCTTTGGAACAGAATGTGCAGTTGCTTTTAGGGAAAAAAATTTACTGTCAGTGGGTATTAGGTACTTTTAAGCTATGCTAAGAAAGCCTTAAGAAGCTAGATTCAGATAAACTTGAATTTAATGAGGTGTAATTGCTTTTTAAAAAAATCAGTTAATATGAACTTAAAGTAAAATATTTTCATGTGTTTTTTCAGATTTTTCAGTTTGCTCCTTTGTAACAGTTATTCAATGTAAATTAAAAAAAAAATAACTTGAGGTTTTATGATCAAAATTTTGTCATACATTAAAATTTCAACTCCTAAGTTGATCTGCAGATAGGGTAACTGTCCTTTTAAATAGTATATTGCTTAGTACTAGTATTCTTGTGTTAATATACAAATAATTTTCTCTGACTGGAGACATTTTATATGATGTGGAGAAATAAGGTTTAAAATTGGGGAATATCTTGTGAGCATAAGAATATTTTCTACTTTGTGTGGTCTTTCCTGCTCTTGAGTTCAATTGCCTTTTTTTTATGCTTTTACGCTTTTTTTTCTTCAGAAAAGAAGAAAGGCAGCAGCTGCAGCCAGTGAGAGCACCGAGGCAGAAATGGAAGATACAGGATGTCCAGAAAAAAAGAAAGCTGCTGCTTCTAGTAAGATTGTTCTGACAGTCACGTGTACTGATGTGGCAGGATACCTTGGCTAAGGGCCAGATTCCTGCACAGCCACTCACTCCCCTCCTCCGTAGGACAGAAAGGAGAAAATAGGAGGAGAAAACTCATGAGTTGAACAAAGATAGGGAAATTTATTACTGTTTATTTTGTGGGCACAACAGACTCAGCTTGGGGAAAATAAATGTAATATATTGCAAATTAATATAAATTGGATAGTGACAAAGCCAAACATTGAAACACCACCTTTTCTTTACCCCAAGCTCAACTACCTCACTCTAAACCCCTCTACCACTCCCTATTCCATGTCGGGGGCAAGGAGGGGAACTGCTGTAATTGGTAAATGGCGTTTTCGCTCTCCTTACATTTTCCCCCTGCTCCAGTGTAAGCTGTCTCTTTTCTGCTGCAGTCCTGTGGCCCAGTTTCTTGAGGATGTATTCATTTTCTCCAGTGTGGGCTGTCCTGTGAGTTGCAGGGGATATCTGCTCCATCCTTGGTCCTTTGTGAACTACAGGCAATATCTGCTCTAGTGCGGTGAAGTAGCATCTCCTCCTCTGACTTTGGTTTTCCATCAGCTGTTTCTCACTCTCCTCTCTGCACAGCTACTCCCTGTCTGCCTGTCTAGTGTTTCTTTCCTTTCTTAAATGTTTTCATACAGGTACCACAAGCAAATCTGGCTTAGCGTTGGCCTACAGTGGGTTGGTTTTGGGGCCGGCTGGAAAGGGCTGTGCTGAACACAGAGCAGCAGCTGGGCTCTTCCCAGTGAGAGGCTACCTCTGTAGCCAATGTCAGCCCACCAAAACCCAGCCAATGGCCACAAAATATCCAGTAGAACCATTTACCTTCAGCAGTTCAAGTGCTTTTGATATTTCATAATTTCTTTTTAGATTAACTCAAATAACATTGAAATATTTAAACTTTCTATGTAAGAAAGGATTGTGCTCCAGTTACGTTCTGCCTAAAGCTGGTAGAATTGCTAGGAGATAAAAATTGGTGACTGAACCATGTTCTTTTGCCATTGCTCATTCTCTGCTTTATTCTCATTTTTGTCCTTCCATCTTATCCAGTTCACTGTTAGAAAATGCTGACTCAGGATTCCTGTTCACAGCATGTTAAAGCCAAGGGCTAGCAGCAGCAGCTTCCAAAAGCAAGCATGTTTAAAGTGAGGAAAGATCAACTCTAAGGATAGAAAATGCTGAAGCTATTATTTCAGCATAATTTGGCATAGTTTTAGTGTTGTCTGGAAAAATTCATGGACAGATAAAGTAGGATTGAAAATCCAAGATCAGAATTCTTCAATAGATATGTAGAGGGTAGCTGGTGGTAGATGTCCAGTTCAACTGATTTCTGGATCTAATTTTCTAATTCCTTCATGTAGATGCGAACTGAATTCAAGTAATTGCAAAGGTATTTTTCCTAGAGTTTGATTCCTTCTTTGAAGTAAAATACCAGATATTGTCTGTGGTCAAATAGTCTAAAAAATACAGCAGTAACACTGAAATCTACCCCGAAACAAATCTGCTTGCTTAAAAAGGGTTTGATGAAGAAGTATTGCAGGATGGGAAACTGTAACCTTTCAAACACAGTAGTAACATTGGTAAGTTATGGATTTACCTCAGTATATTTGCTCAAATTGTATGGTACTAAGTATAAGGAATAAAGCTCGTGTTATTCCAGGAGATGACTCTGCTTTGTTTGTTTTCAGCTGTTCATATTACAGAATTCTAAACATTAAAACTAGTGACTATTTCTCTTAATTGAATGCCTTTTGAATTGTTGACTTCAATCTATTGTGAATTCCCTAGTCTGTCAGTGGCTGAAAAAGTGTTATTTAGATTATATTTTTTTCAAAGCAATGCAATTATTTTATATGATGCTGATATTTATAGTTTTAGCATTTTACATATTATTTAAGACTTTTTAACAAAATATTAATCCATCTGCCTATTTTCTGGTTGTGTTTTAATATACATGTGCAGAACTTACTTTCATTCTCTATATTATTCTACTTTTTTTCCTGAGATTGTAGATTGAAATTCTCAGAGATGAAACTGAACTTGAAGAATCACAGTCTGAGTGGTAGCATTAGCTTTTTGTAAATGCTGAGATTTTCCAGACTAAGTAAAGGTATTTGGGAGGCTGTGTATATTTTCAGCATAAAATTAAATTTAAAAAGCCTCCTCTTGCCGATTCAATAGAGTTACAGGTGGAATGGTTCTGATTTTACCTGTTTATACTACTCACCTTCATGAATACCAGGTTGAGGGACTTGATCAAATGATTTCAGGTGAAATGTGATGCATGTATTTACTCATTTGGTTCTCTCCAAATCTGGAATTAAAATCTTTACCACCTATTACATGATTCATAAACTTGTCTTAAAGGAAAGGGCAACTGTTTCATAATCTTCTGATTTTGATGCTTTTGATAATTTGAAAATAGCTCCTTATTATAGAAGTACTTAAAACTTACTAATTTTATGTTACCATGTACTTGTTTCTCCATTATATGATTAGTCCTGAAGTTACTAAAATGTATATTTTTTTGATACTTCTTAGTTGTAGAATTTAAAGTTCAGTCATATAAGAACATTTTAAAAGTTCTTGAAATTCTATTTTATTGGTTTCTAAGAGGGATAAATATAGTGAGACAGCAATTACTCTTCAGATATTCAAACATCATCTCATGATTACTTGAACATAAAACAGTGGCAAAACCAGCCATGCAGCCCCTTGCTGTTCATTTTATCAGCATTAAGTCAAATCTGACTATGCAGTTTGTCTAATCCAGTCAAAAAGATTAGTTGTCCCCTGATCAGGTGTGCAGCACTTGGAGTTCACCAGGGTGCTCAGTGGCTACAGGGACTCTGCCAGTAATTAGATCTGCTGCTGCTGGAACTGGAGAGCCCACAGACTTGGTGGAGGAGAAAGATAGAAGGGCTTTGAGAAAGGATGGTCATCTGGAAATTCTTCTGCCCTCAGCTCCCCTTGGTTGTTGTCAGAGTGGCTGCGTTTGATGAGGTCATTAAAGGCCTTCTCTTCCAGTCATGGCAGCCATCAGTGTTTCTAGAGCTGTCAAGTGACTCTTCTTTAAAAGAAACACAATTTCAGAAAGGTTTTGAGAAACAAGTGTTATACTTCCAAAATAAGTTGCAAGAAATTTGGTGGAATTCTTAAATTGTTTTTTATTCACATTAGCATGTTATCAGGACTAATAGGACTAATATGGTTATTTTTAACTATTTTGCTGGAATTGGCAGATAGTCTAGGCACCTTCATTGAAAATCATGTAAATGCTGAAAAACAAGAGTTTTGTGAGAATTGTGAATAATCTTATGTTCAAAGCCAGAACCTGGGATTAAATAGAAATAAAACATCTACCCCGGTAGGTTTGGGTTTTTTTTTTAACATTCAGAGTTAATCAAGATTGGATGATGGCAATATAGAATTATTTTTAGAATAGCCTTTTTCATTTTCTGTTGTGAATTTTTTAAGACAATTTTGGAGTTTATTGATTGAAACAGTATAAAGAGAAATACTAAAGAGATATGACAAGAGAAGTACTGTATTTTTAATGTACTTTCGAAGTAATCAGTACTACTAGGGGTAGGAATTCTACCTGTGTGTATTGCTGGATAGTATCTACCATGTTAAGCATTAACCAGGGTCTTTGGTTACTCTTGCAGTTGGAACACAGTTTTATACTTAGTCTACTTTAATAATTTAATCTTATTTCTGTTCAATATCTTCAGACCATTTCTAGCACATAAACACATTTAAAATGTAAATAATAGAAGTTTGTTGTTACATTTCATTAGACTTTTTTGTATTTGCTGCTAATAAAAAGTCTTAAACTAAAGCAAAACACCTTCTGAGGAAAATTTTCTGTGGGTAAGGTTTTGTATAATAACTTTACATATAGAACTATGTAATTTAAGTACAAAAGTGATATCTGCTTTTTTTGTTGTTTTTCTCTGACCTGAAGATGTATTGCAGTTTGCTGAACAGGTATTGCAATTCGAACTCAGATATGTAATTTGCAAGTGAAATTTTTCTACAGAAAGAAAAATTGTACTGCAGCGTCTCAGAATTTTACAGGGAACGAACCTTTTTTAAGACTGCAATTAATATATTTGAATTAAACTTTTTTCCTCTTGTAAATTGCTCTGTGGTGAAGAGAAGGACTAGTTTTGGACACGTTCTGCAAGGGACTGCTGATTTATATGTGTGTGTACAATTGTGTTTTGGAATGTCTTCAGTAAAGCAATTTTTCCAAATAGAAGTAAACCAGTTGCAGTTTTGCCTGGAATAATTTTACATTCAAATTTTTGAAAGAACATTCATAGATTTGATGTTATATGTAAGAAATGCACAGGCATAAAGTTATCAAATAGTACATTCTTGTGTTCTAATGTTTTTGGGTATGATATGATATGCATTTGCTTCATTTATTGCAGGAAAGAGAGGTCTTGGAAGAACAGAGCCAAGCCCCATCCCATAAATTTACAGACTTTTTTCTCTCATCCCCATCCCACAGTCATGTATTTCTTAGAATTTACATCCATGTTTACCTTGTTTCAGTCTCTCTGTTCTTTTTTTCTGAGTCATATTTCTGAATTTTTTGTAGAAAAAGAACTGCTGAGAAAAGAGAACATGCCAACTAACCAAAACTATTTGCTCTCCTTGCAATTTCTTCAACAGCTTTCAGAGTCCTGAAGAATTCTTGTTTGAGAAGTGTTACAATGCAAATTATTTTCAGTTATGTAGTTCCCAGGCTGAGTTGGGAAAGAGCTTGTCAGAAAACTAATTACTCTTCCTTATTTCATCTTCCTAAAAGAAAAGGAGCTCTTCTTTGGCACCATATTCAAACTGCCCAAACTGATAGAGAACAGGGATGCTTAACTCTCTTGAAATGCTGCAGCCTGGCTGAAGTTCCCATTTGATGTGTGCAGCTGGATGCTGAGTGTACTCTTTCAGCTTCCAATACTGGAAATAGGTTTTTTCATATTCCTTCCATATGTAAATAGCAATTGTATGGGCTCCATTCTCTTGTTTCCTTTTTCAGTTTGATGATTGTAGAAGCCTTCTAAGGGGCAGTTGAAGGAAAGAGATCTCCTAGAGAGCCATCTAGCAATAATGACTTGGTTATTTGATATGAACAAAGACAACTGAAATATAACTGAAGCATGTTTTGCAAGAGAAAAGGGTTATTATGGTCAGTGGAAGAATTTTGAATAATGGCAGTCCTAAATTTATCTGCTTTGGTCAGCTGTGTTAGGTCAGTGGCCCTCTGATTCCTACTTCATCTCTTTTGAGGTTAACTGTGGCAATTGATTATATTTGGCATGAAGTTGCCAGTATGAAAGAAATGTCAGTCCTGTAATAAGACTGTCCTGCTGTGTCACACTGTGTCTATCCAGAAATGATAATTATGCTTCATCTGTGTGGAGACTAGTCTGAGAACATCTTCCTGACACCACTTGAGAACTCTCCACCACATCTCCCACCACTCCATATTTACAGACCTTTGTTTCTTAAAGGATTATACATATAGCAAAATGTATGTGTAAGATTATGCACAAGTTTGTGCAGACATTAGATTTGGGGTTTTTTTTGAGAAAGGACAGCTTGTAGTGACTAAGCAATGTACTGACCTCATGTGCATTTTTGAGGGCCAAAGATGTTAACTGTGTTGCTTAACGATGATTACTACAAGTCTTAGTTTAAGAGCTTGCACAGACTACAATTGCTATAACTCTTCAGCCATTAGCTATAGACTGGTATGTGCTCACCCTTTCTCAGGTGTAAATTCAGTATATGCAGACGATGCAGTGCTAACCTCCAACATGCCTGTTTTTTCACTTACCTGCTGTTTGCCTAGAGTCTAAAATCTGTGTGTGGCTCTGTTTTCATGTATTCTGACCTTTAACTTAAAAGTCACTATTAACACCTAAATCATACCTATTTCATCTGGTAGCTGTGTTTTCACATCGAGATTCTCTCACTTTTCTCCTTTCCATTAAAGAAGGCAATTAAGTGGGAAGTTTGGGACTCAGGTTTTACCATAGGAACCTTTCATTTTATAGAAACTTTGATTTTTTGACTCAAGCACAGTTTTGTTTCTTAGTCTTAAGACCTATATGTGTGTTTCTAAACTGGTGCATGTGGAATTAGAAGACAAGATGAGATGGGACATCTATATACCAGTCTGATAAATTTATATTGGTGTTAATCTTGATACATACCAATATTTTACTTAAAACCGCTATGATTAAAATTCTGAAACATCTCTGGTCAACACCACTTGTAATACTTAACTGTCTGTACCACTACAGAGGATTTGATAAGGCAGAGTATTTTCTTTAGATATTTGTGGTTCCTAATGCGAATTTTCTTTAAGCTTAGTTGTCCTTGCTACTGTGGCCATGACAATAGCTCTCATTTTATGCAGCAATCTTTTGCACCTTGCATCTATTTTCTTTTTTCTTTTTTTTTTTTACTTCATATAAACTAGATGAATTCTTTTTTGTTGTTGTTGTTAAAAGTCTGGAAAACATTTTGTTTTCCATTTTTCTCAGAGCTTTCATGAAGGATAGAGCCCAAAACTATACAGATTACTGCTGATTTTCTTTTGTAGAATTTGGTTTGGTTTCCACTGTTTTGTGCCTCCTTCCTTTCCCCAAGTTTACTCATTGAGTTTGAATGATCAGTGAGTTATATTGCTCAAAGGCTGTTGTCTTAAGCAAACAGCTTCCTTGTTAAGGACTTCCATGAAGCTCAGTTTTACCTTTCTCATTTGCCTGTACATTTGACAGGAACTGTGGAATTACATATAGTTTTACAAGCAAGAACTGAAGTAGTTAGGCATGCTGTCTTCAAGGAGGAATTTAGGATTTAAAAAAGTGTTTAATAAAAAACCAAAAAACATGACTAGGAGATGAAAAACATTTCATTGTTACTGTATTTGTAAAAAGGTAGGAATTTTTATTATGTGTAATATTTTTTGTCAAAGTGACTGCAGTTGAATGTAATTCACAGAAATGAGCTGTGGTGTTTTGTTTTCTTCCTTTTCCCTGCTAGTGGGCAGGAAAGAATCAAAGTGCAGGCAGGTTTTTGTGATTGCTTTTAGGTATGGTCTCTTTGAACAATCTGCCTGCCAGGTTTACTAGGAATCTTACTTAGATGTCATTATTCATTACCTTTGTTAATAAAGTATTGTCAAGTAATAGCTTGAATCTGTAGCTAAAGTTGCACTGATAGCTGAGCTGATTTAAGAGCTTGACATTGCCAAACAAAAATCTTCCTTTTTTTTCACCTGCTTCCATCTCCCCTTGTATAAGCTCAACTCGGAATGCTCAAAGATGCCACACCTCACTAAACTATGAAAATACCAGACCAAAAAAAATTCTTTGCTAAGTGTCCTGGTTACAACTGAGATAGAGTTAATTTTCTTCCTAGTAGCTGGTACAGAGTGTGTTTTGGATTCAGTATGAGAATAATGTTGATAACCCACTGATGTTTTAGTAGTGTCTGAGCATTGCTTACCCTAAGCCAAGGACTTTCCAGTTTTCTGTGCTCTGCCAGTGAGGAAGTATGGAAGAAGCTGGGAGGGAATGCAGTCAGGACAGCTGATCTGAACTGGCTAAAGGGATATTCCATACGCCCAGTATATAAACTGAGGGAGTTGGCTGGGAGGTCTGATAGTTGCTGGGGTATGAGCTGGGCATTGGTCACTAGGTGGTGAGCAGCTGTGTTGTGTATCATTTATGGGTAGGGGATTTTTTTATTTCTGTCTATGTGGTAATACTCTTTTTATTTTTACTATTATTATATTATTTTAATTTATTTGAATTATTAAGCTGCTCCTATTTCAGTCCGTGGGTTTTTTCCTTCTTCCAGTTTTCCTCCCTGTCCCACTGGGAGGGAGTTGAAGGAGAGTGAGTGAGTGAACTCTGCATGGTAGGTAGCTACTGTCTGGGGTTAAAGCACCATACCAAGTTACAAGTTGGATCAGCTCAGCAAAAGGTCCAAAGAACACCAAAAATGGCTTAATACTGGAAGGCATAATAGAACTAGGAGTTGGCACATGGCAAGGAAGGAAGGAGGGTTTTAGGTTTTAAAGAGGACTGATAATTCTTTTGGTGAAGGTGAGCTAAAGAAATGGCTCAACTCCATGTAGTGCTACTCTTGGAGAAGCTGAACTGTACATGTTTTTTAGGAGAAGATCAGTGCCCAGAAATAGTCATAGATGTGTCCATATAGTGTTCCCCATCCCCCACTCAAAGCTCAGTGAATGATTGGAGTTGATCCATTCTCTTAAAGGCTTAAAAGTATTTTCTTATGATCCGTTTTTATTATTTTATTTAATAAAAAGTCTGTCTTTCTGTTTTGTTTGAATTGCAGGTGCAGTAGCTACGAGAACCCGGAAGGTGACCTCACCAAAATCCAAGAAAACCACGGCAATCAGAAAGAGAGTCCAGAAGTAAATAATAGATGGAGCAACAAATTAAGTTTCTCTGTGGCTCATTTCTGGTTTGCTTTTTTTTTTTGAGTAGCACTGGAATCTTTTTCTTTCTACTTTAAAAGATGAATCCTGGACCGCTGTTTGTACCTGTTTTTGAACAATAAATGTTTTATTAAAATATTTGCATAATTTATGTATACTGAAATACTAATGCAAAATTTTGCCAACTTTTGAAGTGGGGATGCATTTTTATTCTTTATATACATGAATTCATGTCTTAAAGGCAAATTAAAAGAAAGTGCTTTTTTCTACATTTTTTCTTTTTTTCTGCATTTAAACAATTCTTTGGTAATGAATTTTAGCTATTTTTTTTCATAGTATTTATGTTCATATCACTTTTTCAATTTCTCAGAGATTCTCTGGAAAGATGGAGACCAGAATTTCAGACACAGGGCCCAGGGCAAAGAAAAGAACCAACCAAAAATCTATGCCTATTCTCAACAATCCCCTCAAGCTTTCTTTTTGTATTAGTGAAAAGGCTAGAAGACTTTTTAATGGTGAAAAACTTTGTATAGCATCTAATTCTAATGAAATATTGACTCATACCTGCTTCTCATAACATAATAGTTTACCTTTTTTAATGGTTGAGGAGCACGTAATCTTCCAAATCCTTTTGTAAAAGTACTTCCTTGCTTAGCTTTGAGACCTCAGAGTCAAAAAATAGTGCTAAAGTTCAGTGTGAAATACCACTGCTTTTCATTTAGATACTGTAAAATACACATAATTAGGGCATGAACGCCATTCTTATCAGGGAGACTGCTGTATCAAAGTTTGGCACACCAAAAGGAATCCATATGAGCCAGTGAACAGTGTATTCGTGTGGATGGCTGGATTGCTTGGTTGCATAATGTCTGAGTAGCTACTCACTATAATAAATATGTTTAAGCATGAAACGTTGAATGAATGATGAGGTTATGTTTTGTAACAGAGGAATCTGATTTTTTTGCAATAAAACTGGAATATCATATCTAAAAGGTGCTTTCTCATTTTTGTTGACTGTTGGACAAGCTGGTTTTCCTGTGGTATTAGCAAAGTGTAGCTGACAACTTTTAAACGTTCCCTTTGTTTCAGATGTAAAAGTAGGATTGCTGAAGCCTGTCTCATATTTAAAAGTCGTTGAATCTAACTATCATTTTAATGACTTCGTTTAATCATTTTGTTCAGAAAGTATGTTACACTATTCTGAATACCTATTGTCAGGAAGGCATATTATATTCTCTTGCTTGTCACATACAAAGTTAATGTCTTCTTTTGTATTTCAGCAGTTTGACATTTTATTTTTTAGTAACTTATTTACCAGTAAACTTCCTTTCTTTACTTCCAAGTTTTCAAGGAGTGTGTTTTATTTTGACACTACCAAAGCCAAATGCAACAAACAGTCATTTCCATAAATTTGAAAAGAATGTTTTGTGATGCAAATTTCATAAGCCATCCCTACCTGGGAAAAAGATGTCCTGGCAAGTGTTCTGTGAAGAAAAAAGGCACTTTCCATTTTGAGTTAATGCTGTTTCAGGGCTTGTCTCTGCTCATAAGACACTGCAAAACTACAGTGTTCAGAGGCAAGTTACTGGCTGTACCTGCAGTAGTGTTTAAAGCGTGGGACAGTCAGGAGGAGCTGAGGGGAAGGCTGTGATAATGCCCATGGTGCTGCCCTATGCATCTCACACAGTGTGTGCTTCCACACACGTGTTTCTGCTGTTTTGCAGAGCATTGATGGGGAAATACACCACTTTATGAGAGGTGGAGGGCGTAGGAGGATTTTGTTGACATCCCTGTTTGAAAGTAAAGCCCCTAATACAAAAGAAGCAAGCTGCCTTTAGACTGCATTTACTGCTCTTGATGACTCCAGTTGTGTGTAAATATTAGAAAACAGCAGGGTCCTGCATTCCAAGAATCACTTGAGCAGTGCCATGAAGACAAGTGTCCTTACTAGTATTGTAGTCATACTCCCAAGCTCTCCTGCTGTTTCTAATCTGTGCGCGCAGCCGTGAAAAAACTGGACTGACATTTACAGGCACAGCAGGGAGACACTTGAGTAGGGAATGTTAAAGACTCCACTACCTATGTTTCAAAGTGGCCACCATACATGATAAATCTTCACAGGAGAACTAGTCAGCACTTCAGCTGATGGTGTAATGAGGATATTGATAATGAAGCACAGAATGCTTCTTTTAGTGCTTGAACATTCTGCAGACAGGTTGTTTATATTTTTCCCCTAATTTAAAATATCTGGTGAGAGAATCAAATTCAGGATGGGTATAAGGTATTTTCTAGGTGCTGCTGATTTGGTAATTTTTACAGGATTATTTTTCTAACAAGTTACTATAAAATAATAATATAATTCCCAGTATTTGTGCAGATAGCATTATGAAGGGGGTCAGTTGCTTTCCTGAATAGTTTGACAGACTTTCTCACTGTTTTGTCCCAGTGAGCTGCCAGATTTGGGATGCCATAATACCAGTAATGCAATTAGGTTTTCTGCACGTTGTCTGGTTGACTTCTCAGTTAAGAGTTTCTTTCCCTTTGGGAATAAGACTAGACAGACTGTCATTTGCTATTACTAATTCTGCTTAGCATTATCACTGGAGCTTTTTTGTAATTAGCTATCTTAGTTGGCTCTTAAATTTTAATAGCCAATTGAAGCTACATTTTAGCCAAGTTCCATATCTAAATTGCATTCAGTCCATTAACAAAGTTGGTTAAAAGCCTATTAAAACAAAAGCCAATATATGGTGGTTAGCACTTACATCTTTGCAGCAGTAGCAGTACCAGCCTCCAATGAATATTCTCAAGAAATGGCACTTCCTTCTAGCAAAGGAAGTGCACAAAGAATGACGAAGGTTTGTTTGGGGAACAAAGGCTGATTGTGCAGAATACTTGTAGAAAAAAAAGAATAAATTGAAATATGTCTTTTGTGGAAGAAGGTGGGAGAGATGGTCGGGGGAGATTCATAAGGGGGCAATTAATGATTCTGCTCAGATTTGACAGGTTCTGGAAAAGCCAAATAAACAAAGTGATGTTTTTCTCTGTTTGAGCTGATCAAAATTATTAGCAAAACCATCTGAAGCACCTTCTGGTGGAATTGTCATCTTGCTGAGTTTAGTTTGTAAAACATCCTGCCAGACATTAAAAAAACTGTAAGCATGCCAGCACATAGGCTCAGAGCACCACTTCTCTAATTGATAGACCCTATAATTTTCTTTTTTTACTGAAGACCGTGGCTGGATACCTCAGCCTCCCAAGTAATTTAATGTAGCACCAGTCTGAATTTTTTATCACTGGTAGCATTTGTTTAAATTAGATTTTTCTCCTCTTTTCTTTCTTAAGGTGTAGACAGGAGATTAACAGCCTTTGGTTCATAGTGCGACTAATAATGTCTTTTTCAGACTTTTCTGCTTTATAAAAAAATCTTTATGGTTGTGAAGACATCAGATATTAATACTGCTACAGCTTTAATAGACAGTCTACCAGTTGCTGATGAGATGTTTCAGGATGGTTTGCAGTGCCCTGTGTAAATGATGATAGGTATCAGAGGCAAACCCCAGATTGTGTCTGAATAACCAGTATGTATTTCCTTAACCAGCTTATCTAGTGGGACATCTAAATTAGATTTTCCAGAGCAGATGCAGTGGGATCAATTTCTTTGGAAAGTCCTAGAGTCCTATTTGGGAATCCCTTGGATAGCTTTATGCAAGTGCATGCTTACTCACTTGCATTTCAGTTTTCTTCACTGATATTTTCAAGTTTCAGCAGCTGAGGATTTAGAAAGATCATTCCATTAATTCCTTGCTGCACTTTAGGTCTTTATCTCTGTGGATGATAGCTCTATAGCCACATTCTGGATTTTAGAAAAATGCAGCAGCTCTAACTGGATTCTACAAATGGACTAGTTATCTCTTTGTAGAGGTACCACATTTTTAAATATGAAGTCACAAGTAATATTGCACTTGTACTTCTTTCTAGTTGTCTGCATTTCATCTTATCCCAACCAAAACCTGTCTTCTTCCAGACTGGAGCATGTCCTGTCCATGTAGTCTTCCATGCCAGATTTTAATGCCCTTTCATTAGTTCTACTGCATACAAGTAGATGAAGTGTTGTCAAATGGAATTCAAGTTCTACAGCTGCCTAAGCTGCTGACAAGTGAATCCTGACAGCTTTTTCTTTCCCATTGTGAATGCTGCAACAAGTCAAAATTGAGGTTTTGCATTTTCTCAGGGGTACCCCAAAGGGTAAAAGAGTTGTAGAGGAACTGTCATTTTCTGGGAGAAAGATTGCTTCCCATATTTCTACCCCTTGTCTTGGAAGGTTAGCTTTCCAACCCTACAGACCTTAACTGCTGTGAAGGGCTTTCATAAGTACACACAAAAGAAAAGTGATGAGAACACAATGAGACAGCTGTGAAGTACAGTAGAAGTGAAAAGAAAATATACAATTTTATGAACTTTCCTGAACTAATTGCTTTTGCCAGACCACTCCAGACAGGAAGAAGCTGGCACAGTAGTAATCTGCATCTGCAGTTTCAGAGAGAAGAAAAATGCTTCCTTGGCAAATGAAGCAAGAAACGCAGAAAATTAAGGATTAATATGTTCATTTATACAGAAGCAGTGAGAACACAATAACAAGAAATACAACCAAGGAGGATGCATTTAGAAGACAAAAGAGCCCTGGAAGGGAAGGTACTTAGCTTTGTTCAGAATGCAAACTCTAACATGCAGTTCTGGGAATTGGTGAATTGCACAGCTTAATGTTAAAAGAAATTACTTCATACCACAAGAAATACACGATGTGTGTCTTGAAAATCTGAAGGTACTTTCCTTTCTCTTTCTGCCAGGAGAGGAGTGGAACACTTGATCTACTTGAAAGTAAGTAATCCTCCAGCTAATTTTGTCTATCTGCTGCTAAACCTGAACAAAAACAGTGCAAGTAATAAACTGAATTATTTTCTGAAGAGAGATCTATCTATACAAAGTAATAACGCCTTTATCCTTACATTCTCACTAATCTGTCATTGTTGGGCTGTTTCCTTTGGAATGCTGAGGGTGGGTCTGCACTAATAAATGTGCAATCCCTGTTTTACCTCTAATAATGCTTGACAATAGCCATAAAAGTACACAGGGAACAGCACTATATGTAGAAGACAAGATGGTGCTGAAAATATCTGGATGTGTTCTAACAACTGTTCCGTCTGTCACTGACAGAGCTGATAATCAGTAATTTCTAGTCCTTGGAGTTTTTTAATCAGTGTGGTCAAATCTGGAAGGAGGCAGAATTTGAAATTCATGTCTTATCCAGACCAGATATCACCCAAAATACCACTTGGAGAGTGGCAACTGTTTTTGCCTTTATTATTTTTATACATGAACTGGTTCATGTGTGGCAGTGAGTTGTCTGACTGATTGCTTATTTCCCTTCCTCATGTCAAAGTCCTCCTAAAAATGGTTTTGAAACTTGTCATCCATTTCTGGTAAAAGCGCAGCCCAAGGTTTTCTCCAAATGTTACCAAAATAGTTTTCTTCTCTGTATGGAAACTACTGTGTTTTAGGGCTGAATTCCAGTTGTTTGAATGGAAAGCCTGACCTTCGAAAGCTAGTAGTGCCCATTGAAGCCAGCAAGAGCTGCAGGTAACCATCTCTGAAAGTTAAATCTATATTCCTCTAAAAATGTACCTTTTGACTGCAAAGGATAATGATATTTTTGGCTGTTAAGCACACTGCTGAGTTATCCTTAAAGATTTGAGTTAGAAGCAAAATTGCAAAAGAGGCCCTAATAAGGAATGAGTAATTCATAAGTGGAATTAATTGCATGCTGCAACAGAGTAACTGTTAAGCTAAACCGCAGAACTTGTACTTGAACTTGACATTCCTTGGTTAAGTAGGGGTACTCTGACCAAGGTAATGAGGACATGCAGGAATGAGAAACAAAAATATTTAAATGTGTTTGCATTTTTGCTGTGTTCTTCAGGTTTTTGCACATTGTCTTTGTTATAAGCTCTTTCAAGAACTGGTTGTCTTCTTACTCCTCTGCATAATACCTGGTGTACTAGAATGTCAGAAGTTGAGTGCCTATGGCAAAATTAATTTCCTTTTAGTTATTTTCCTTACTTCATGGCAATATTCCTTCTGCCTTTCAAGGTTGTTTTTATTTGATTATTCAACTGGTTATTTAGCCTCATTAGACTAATTATTAGCCTTGAAATTCATATTGCCCTGAAGAGCACTGAGTATAAGGTAGAGCCATAGCAGACCTGGGGCACTGGATTGGGCCAGGGCCCAACAGACCATTGTGCTTATAGCTGAGGAGAAGGGATTGCTGTTCTGGACAGGCTCTCTCTTCTTGACCAAGGCTGATGATTGAAAGTGTGAGCCAGTCCTACAATAGTCATTGCCTTGCTGCTTCCTCCTTATCATATCTGCTTGGCAAAAGCAAGACAGAGACCTCTGCCTTGGGTCTTTCCTTCATCTGTCTCTTTCAGTCCTATTATTCTGATTTCTTCCCCTTTTCAGTGCAGACAATGCTGTTTGCTGCACTGTTTTAATGAGAGTCACATTCATAATATTCAAAGACCTGGAACTAGAAGTCTAAATCCTGCACAGGTACTGGTGGACCCACTAGATCACTGTGGGTGAACTGGGTTTCACAGCTTGGCAGGGGCTGTTATATGATGTGGAGTTTTCAAAGGGACACACATAGTAGACAAAGGTTTCCTTTCTGCTCTTCCCTAAACTCTATGATTCCTTCTTTTCCACTGTACCATCTCTCAGATATTTATAGTTTCTACAGACATTATTCTCCCCCTTCTATTCATTTTCCCTTTCTCTCCTACAGAAATATCTGACAACTCATCAGAGAAGCCTACAGTTCACTGTGTTTCCACATTATCATGTTGCTTTCGACACTCTTATTAGTTGCTCTGAAAGACCATCAAACCAGATATGAAATGTACCAAGGAAATGATTTCTTCTGGAAAACAGTTTTATCCAGTTCTATGATGTTCAGGCACCAGAGTATTCCTTTTCTTCATAGGCACGATAGTGTTCTGCGTATATGTATCATCTTGGTATGGTTTCTCAGGAGTGCTCGAGTCCTTTAATGTAACAATAGTCCCCAAGGGAGAGACAGCACAGATTATAAACCCCTAATTATGTCTTGAATTCTTAAATATCTAGATTGAAAGATGGACAAAGCATTTTGGATAGCATAGCACATTCCATTGGTAGTTTGTTTTTTTTTCGGAGGAAATCTGCCTGAATGCACAGATAGCCCATAAAGGTCAGCAGCAAGCAATGGAGTGTCCAACTGTAAAGAAAAATAAATACATGTATTCCCCCCAAAAATACCAAAGCACTGGAAAGAATTCAGAAAATTTTATTTTGGAGGTGAGAATGCTGAAAACTTACAAAGAAAAACGTAACAGTGCTGTGACCAGCACTGGGCCTGAGAAGAGGCAAACCTCCTATTCGTTCCCCGGCTTTATCATTGCTTCCCCCCACTCGGCTCCCCAGCTGGCTGCTGAGGCCCTGCAGCGTGTCTGTGAGTGTTATCTCTGTCATACCAGGGGAGTCAACTTCTGTGGAATGCATGTGGAGAAACATCTAAAACTGTCTGTAGGAAAGATGCCTCATTCCAGGCAGGAAAGCTTCCTTAGTGAAAATAACTGCGTTCTCAGTAGCAATATCTTCCGTAAAAGAGTTATTTACCCCTATACCAACTTAAAATTGCAAGTTTTATTTCTATCTGAAAGACTGTTATGTGCCCAACAGCTGATCATTGTGGTAGAACACCAGTCAAACATGGATCTGAGCCTCTGGTGGCAAAGGGAATGGCCCCAATTTTTGTCTTAGGAGTAGCTGCCTGCTCAAAAAGTGGAGATTTAACTGTGGAACAATATTCATTAAACAGATTTTTAATAAATAATAAAAAGAATTTTTACTAAGAGATTTCCATTCCTTTGTCTCCTTTATTACAACCTGAAGATGATATCTTTGTCTGAACTGGTAAATTTCATACTGTGCCCTGGTAGGTGCATTCCAGTAATGGGCAAGAACACACCTGCTGTTGTATCACAAGCACTGGCATGTTTCTGGTGTATGATCTGCTGGCAAGTTATTTAAAACATCAGCCCACAAAAGACTATCAGACTTGCGTAACTACATACCTTATAACAGATTTTGTGAGCACTGCCAGTTAACTATGTTTGTACCAGCTATGGTGCAGGTGTAATCTGTTATTCTCCTGCTCTTGGTGACATCCCAATGTCTGAAGGGGACATTTGTCAGGAGAAAGGGTAGGAAACATTTGGTGGGAGGATGGAAAGATGGATTTTAGGATATCTGCTCTACAGACACTGTTCTCCAGAAAGTCATAAGTGCCAATTTCATGTAGGCTTGCTAATCATCACCTCTGCCTTTTATACTAGTGTACTACTCAATTTACTGTCACCAGCTCCGTCATAGGATGCACTAGAAAGTTTTTCAATCCTGTCATAAGTTCTTCCATGTCTTATTACAGGATCTGGATATTTTTATTTTTGTTTCTCTGAAGGAATCAATGAAATGTGCATGATGACTGCTGACTTCCTGCATTAAATTTTAGTGGTAGATTAATCCTGGTAATTAATGAAGCACCACCAAATGTAGTGAGACTTTCATAACCTTTCCAACAAGAAGGTTGGAAAGGTTAGAAAAGAAGGTTGGAAAGAATAAGTGTCTCTCCAAATGAGGCACTTCCTCCCGTTCTGGCTGCCTGGTGTTTTATTGAGTGTCAGCCCAGTCTAAACATTGAAACAATGAGGGTGAGTAAAACTTCAACAGATCTTTGGTCACGCAGGCTCTGGAGAAATTCAGGACAACTCATTGCTGCTTAGTTCTGTTTTCAGAAATAAGGTTTTTGAGAGCAGTCAAGTTCAGCAATTACTATTTTTGAAATTTAAACAGATCACTAAAATATATTAATATCTTTTCTTTTTTCCTACTCATCAAAGCATTTGATTACCATTTGATGTTTGGAGAACATCACAGTCAGAAACCTTTTGCCTCTCACTGCTACATCCTTTGCAAAGCAGCAGCTGAGTTCAAGACCTGCCCTAGGATTCATGCCTAGTTTCTACCTCCTTTTGAGAGGCTGAGTGGTATTAAGAGTTGTACATAGCTCAGAGAGGGCATACACAGAAGTGACACCAAATGGAATTGAACTATTTCTGAAATGTCTAAGAGTGACTGATGCAGAGCACAGTGCTTTTAAGAATCAGGGCATGCTATTCCTCTACAGTTCTTTGCAGTGGGAAAAAGGGACAAGTCACCGAATTAATTATGTTTTGCTTCTTATTAATGAAGATGATAGCACATGTAGAAGTTTACTTTCAGGATGTCTTACAGTTGGCCTATTTTATACTGTTAAGACTCAGTCCATTCCCTGACTTTTTTATCCTTATCAACAATCCTGACATTATATTGATGACATATAAATATGAAAGGGAAGATTCTACAAGCTTAAACTCAGAAAAAGAGCTTCTCCCCCCCCCCCCCCCCCTTAAGCTGTTTTGTCCTCCCTACCCTACAAAACATAAGCAAGTACTAGAGGAGAATTAATCAACAGCAAACCAAATTATATAAAGAGAGACATTATTTTTCACCTTTCCTTTTTAGAAGGGTAATTGAAAGAGACAGAAGTCAACTAAATTTACTACACTAAAACAATGTACAGTACTGTGAGTACCTCAACCTAATGGATCAAATATAGTTTTTTAAATCCTTCCCATTGCAAATCCAAGGAGAGAGAATTAAAAGAGACTTTATTTTCAGACTTGCTAGTTAACTGTAAAATAATTTTCAAAGATAAAAAGACATCCTTAATGTTTTACACTGTGTGGATTCAGCTTGGAATATTTTTGTTCTGCAAAGAGTTTTCATTATCAGAATTTCTTTCCTTCCTTGCTCAGGCATTTAAAAGCCACATTCAGACCTGTCAAGTCTCATACTTGGAAAATAAAACTTGTTCCGTTGATTCCTGTCTCACACATTTCTGTAGATAGGCTTGATATCAGTCTAAGAGTAGATTCCCATTACGACTAAGGCAATCCAATGGGCACATGGGTTTCTTTTGCTGCTCCCTGGTTATGTGTTCCTGCCCTCTTTGCTGTGCCAGCCTGCAGTAAGCTAGCTAAACCTGCTGAGTGTACAACCCTTTGTTAAAACAGGGCTTGGGATTTTTCTTCATTTGTTTTCTGAAGTAAATTTTAAACCCCCTTTCTAACTAAGAAGTAACTCCATAATTGGATACTTTAACATCATCTGTTACTGAGATGGATGCAAATGATTCAGGTACTGGCCAAAAGCAGCTGTTGGGCTGCTCTGAATACCTGTCATGTCCCAAGAGTTCCACTCACCTTTCTCAGAAATTCCCTTCTACCTTTAAAGAGTGGAGAAATAACCAAGTATCTGATCAAGCTGCATCATTTTGTCTCCTCACTGATCTTTTTCCATTAAGAAATACACATATTAAGTTGAATGTGAAAGTCAGTTATTGAAAACAAACGTTTGCAGCCAAAAGAAGAAATGGATATCCTACAACAGCCTCCATTTTCCAACATTGTTTCTATTAGTGGAGCCTCAAACATCACCAGGCATTGCCCTCAGCCTGGCACCTGCACCACATTTTGCTGCTCTTCTTGTCACCAATTTAGCAGGCCACAGGGCTAAGTCTTAAATGCCCATTCCAGTTATTAACTTTGAAATCAGAAGAAGTGTTGGGTTAGAATATGATGAACTGATTTAGAACAATTTTCAGGGCTGTCAAGATGCACGTGCTAACCCTATCACTCCAGGAGACATCCAGTGGAAGTTGAATGATTGGCAAGTTGGATAAGCTGGAATCAGTTTGCTCCCAGGTAATTGTATTATATAAAGCTATGCTTATACAATAGGTGGATTTGATTTTTCATGAAATGGATTACCATTAAGTCTGTGAGGTGGTTACAACACTATCTTTCACTGTAACATTAAACAGAAACCAAATACACATCCTTCCATGCCAAAGCAGTGGTCCCCAGGAAACCCTCTTTTTGTTGGAAGGATAATGAGAGCGTTCAAAATTTTAGGCACTCACCTGAAATATGCATGTTGAAAGCTTTGTGTGTTGTAATTATGAAGGAAGGCATTCTTCCCAGTAGTATATTACCTGTTTGAGAGAAAGAGAAATTACAAAGAATGTGGAGTGTAAAATGAGTCTTGATGTTTTAAACAGTATTGACTAAGGCCTCTAAAGAATTCCATGGGCTGCTTGATAAAGTAGAAACAGACAATAGAGAATTTTCTACATGCTGGCTTTGCAGAAACATGTTCTATATTTGATTGTTTCATTGAGTGCAGCAACAGAGTATACAAAACATTTGGGATCAATAATGTTTTTGTACATCTTTCCTCCAAAGATCCCAAGCTATTCTAAAGCTATTGACCATCAGTAGGAGGAGCTCATATCTAGGAATTAGGTACCCTCTTTACTTTAAAGAAAGGGAAACAGGTGACCAAAACCAATGCTCAGCTTGCTCAGCACTATATGCTAAGTTAGGTACTAAGTTGCATATAAAAACCCCAGCCTGAAAATGTCATTTCATCTTCTGGTCCTTCCTACAAGTTCTGAAAAATGTTTATTCCAAAATCGTTGTCCAGCTTAATTATTCCAGCAGAAAACTATAGAGTTTCTTCTCTAAACTCCTTTGCATGCCACAAATGAAGAGCAGCCTGAGTATGTTCCGGGTTATTTCTCGTGGCCAGTTGCTATTTAATATGAGATGTTGCACTGAACTAATCATCTGCCCTCTCCTGGGCTGGGAATTACATTAATCACCTTAAGATGGCAAATGTATGTGCTGCACCAACCAAGTGCTCACGTGGCTGCCAATTTCCCAAAGTCCTTTAACAGTTAAAATATAATTACCTGTGTGGACATGAGATGGTTGACTGAATGGGTTATGTTATCAACTTAATTATAATGCTAGTACGCTGTAGGTGTTATGGAGGCCAGAAGTTAACACATTTCTGTCTTTTTATCTGAGGGAAACTTCCTAATGCTTACAGCAGGGTTCTGGGAATCAGCCTGCTGATGGATTCAGTGCCTGTCTCTGTTGCTGAGACTGAATTAATTTTCAAGCCTTTCTCACCACTATTTAAGAAATGGATAAAATTCATTTTTTGGCAAAACAGGCTGCTTCTGAGAAGTCCTTTGGACTTCATCAACAAACAATCCTATGCAAAAGCAAAATTCTGGTTGCTTAATTATTTGCAACATTTTGTGAGACCTCTGTCATTACATTCCTGAAACCTTCCACTTTGTAGTAGTAGGCACATTGATCAGATATATCTTTTCTTTGTATTTTGAGGATCTGGTCTTTTCAAAATGGTAGCTACTATTTTATAGGAAGCTTCTAGGTCATCATTAGTAAGAGACCAGGTATATTTACCTTTGGAAATAATTATTTGAAATTTGACAGTTTTCTAGTAATTCTATTATTGCAATCAGTTCATCAGTTTGTGAGAAGAATTCTAAATATATATTCATAGAGGGCATTTTCTCAAAAAGGGAAATAACAATGTAAAACATAGTCAAAGCAGTAAAAGTCTCCCATTGTTTTTGTAAGTTTGGTTTAAATGTAAGGTGTTTTGTAACGGTAGTAAAAATAGCTATGCTTCACTTTCTGAGGGTAGTGAGGAGAGACAATACATCTTCTGAAATTTTGAGTGTGAAATTAGATTGTCAGGAAAATGGTTTGAAACAGATGTTCAGGCAGTGAAAAGAAGGAAAGCTAGAGTGTCCAGCATTCCTAGATCCATCAGTGGTGAATACAGCCTCTCCAAAAGACATTCCATGCTCCTTTGTATTAAGTGTAATTAGCTCATTACAGAAATGTGTTCTGTCTTTATCTTCTCACTGCTTGTTACAGCAGCACAGAAAGAATTTGACCCCTCGTGTTACCTTGTGCTTTAATAGCTTTATATACAAAATCTCCATTGCTTCTTCGATTGCTTGCTGGAAGCCAGCTGTGGCCCAGCATCAAAAGCTATCAGGTTTCAAGAGCATGTCATAGTAGGGTGGTAACACCAGTGGAGCCACAATGTTACTGTATGTGGTAGCCCATATAAGGACTACTGTGCAATTATGCAAGCTGAAATATTTTCATAAATAGACTCCTAATACCAAACTGCCAGGTACTCAGAGAGTGGAGTGTATCCCTGCCTATTACTTTGTTCAAAGACAGAGCAAAGGTGGGAGCAGCAGGACCCATGAGGATGAGTCCAGGGTAGTTTGGGCATGCAATGTGGGACAAAAGACTGAAACTAAGGATAAATTCTTCATCCAAGAGTAGTTGTGGACTTGCTGATGCTCCATTTTCTGTGTATCTGATGGGGTCTGACACAATTCATGCACAGCAAGGCCAGGGTTAAGTCATGGAAAGGGCAGGCCTGAATGGCAGAGGAAGGTCATGGGCATGGCACAAGATGTTTGCTGAGGGGTGGGCAAGGTCTGCAGCTCAGGCTTGCCATGGAATCAGAATTACAGAATATGCTGAGGAAAGGACCCACAAGGATCATTGAGTTCAGCCCTTAGGCCTGCACAGGACCATCCCCAAGAGCCCAAATGCTTCTTGAACTCTCTCAGGCTTGGTGCTGTGACCACCTTCCTGGGGAGCCTGTTCCAGTGCCCAGCCACCCTCTGGGTGAAGAACCTTTTTCTCATATCCAACCTAAACTTCCCCTGACACAACTTCAGGCCACTCCCTTTAGTCCTGTCACTGGTCACCAGAGAAGGAATCAGTGCCTGCCCCTCCTCTTCCCCTCACAAGGAAGCTGTAACTGCAATACGGTCTCTCCTCAGTCTCCTCTTCTCCAGGCTGAACAGACTAAGTGACCACAGCTGCTCCTCATACAGCTTCCCCTCAAGACTCTTCACCATCTCTGTTGCCCTTCTTTGGACACTCTCTAACAGCTTAATACTGCTCTTATATTGTGGTGCCCAAAACTGCACACAATATTCAAGATGAGGCAGCCCCAGCGCAGAGCAGAGTGGGACAATCCCCTCCCTCAGCTGTCTGGTGATGCTGTGCCTGATGCCCCCAGGCAGGGTTGGCCCTCCTGGCTGCCAGGGCACATCGTGTGAAAAGAGTGTGGGCTGCAGGAAGGCCAGGGGGTATTGAGGCCTGGAATGGCACTGGGAAATGACAGACTGTGTCCATTCAGACAGCTGTGGGGGGGCTGCAAGTTCCCAGCAGGACTGATCTGAGTGATTACAGTGAAATTTAAGTCAGGAATTTATTGTTGGAGTAAGACCTATTTTTTAATACACAGAAGAAATCCTTTTCATGTGAGATACGGCTTCTACTTAGCTCCACCTACAAGTCCATAAAGGCACTTGAAACTTCCCAGCTTAGGCCCCATAAACACCCTCTAGACCTACACCACAGCTCTAGCTGAGAGACTGCCAAAGCTTTTAAAATTTTATAAAGTTATAAACATATATATACTCTATACGTACACTGGAAACAATCCAGATTCAAGAAGCATCTGAGAAGACACGTGGTAAACACAAAGTCAGTAACTTTTTATATAACATGAAAGCTACTGGTTTGCCTCAGAACTGCAGAGCTCTGACCACAGTGGATTTGGAAAGCTGGCTGGCATGGCTTAAGGCAGACCTATTTCTGTGCTAGAGAAGTGATTTCACAGGGATTTGAGGGATTTGAAGGAGAAGTAGTATTCCCCTTTAGCTAAAAGTGTCTCTGTGTTTCTGATTGCCTTATGGAGTGAGCTACACTAAGTGCACAAAATACACAGTTTTCATCCAGGGTGCAACTGGATCTGAGCAGAGTCTATAGATTGCCATTTTCTCCTGCCATGCTAAATCTCTTCAATTTATAATTTCTTTTTCCTTATACTTTCATGTTCTGCAGCTGGTTATAAAACTATGAGTTGTACCTCAGTTCAAGCTTCCTTCTCCACAAAGAGCATTTACAAAAATGTAGCTGTGGGCTTTTGTCCACATAAAGACATTTTAGCAGTGGGTGACTCTGTTGTTGCTGAACTGTTTGCCCGTCTTGAGTCTTCTGCACCCCATTTAAAACAAGTGGTGTGGTTTTTTTTAAAAAATCATGCATTTTCAGGGCTTAGAGCCAGGACTTACATCCACTTAAAACCACAGACATTTTTAGCCACTTTGTGGCAACAAAGAGGAACTTTGACATTAAGTGGTTAAGAAAGCAGCTAAAAACTGTTTTCAAAACAGAACCAAACTTTAAGCAAGGGAGGTCTTACTGTTTCATCAGAAGAAAGATGGCTCAGTGCTGGGTTGGCCCAAGGCCTGGGGTCAGACTGGAGTGCCCCTGAATATTTCCAGGAGACTCTCACAGCTCACTTGTCATTATTTGGGTGTTTAATTTTAAAAGTGTACTTGTGCTCTCAGTTAGATTTCTCAGCTACTTGCTTCTTTGTTGCTTTACCACTGAGACAATTAACAGGGGAATGAGCTAATAGAACAAGGAGACTGATGAGGAAAAGGGATCTGAAGGCTGGGAAGAACTGTGGCCTGTGCTGAGGGACTGGGCTCAGTATGGTCTTTGCCAGCTGGACCAGTCATCTGTGAATACAGTTTCAGAGGCCAAAAGAGTAACTAATGGCTCATCATACACGCCCTGTTTTTGCCCTTTCTATGGAGTTAAGGAGCCTCTTGAAGCATTTGAAGGGTGTTGTTTCAGTAGTGGGTGGGCTGAGCAATGTGCCATGGGAGGGCAGCATTGCTCAGACACACAGCCCGACGCCTTTGAGCCTTGTCCTGCACACATCCACGGAAGGGCTTCTCCATCTCTCAGGAACCCTGCACACTCCCTGTCTCATGGGATCCCACTGTCCCAGCCATCAGCCCCGGACACTGCAGGGGGCCAGGCTCATGGGGGAACCACTGAGCCCATGGCCAGCCTTAGCTGCTCACAGGTTCCTCCATAAACTCTGATGTTCTTGAGCAGTTTTGGTAGGTTCTTTTCCTTTTGTCTTCAAGTGTCTTCAAAAGATAATTGTATGGAGCTGGGGCCATTTGCTGAAGTTACTTTTAATTCCCATGGTGGTTGTAATGAAGTGTGTACTGCACATTCATTTTACTAAAGTAGTGCATAAGGACACACTTGACTTGCTTTTCCTCTGCAGATGAGAAAGGACAGATCATTAGGAAAACAGGATTGCTACCTTATTGGAACCTTCAAACAGATCCCCCAGCCTGACTCCATTGGAAGAGATACAGACTGAGTCTCTGAAACCAATTGAGGTCTTTGGTATAGGACTTTAAAATGCTTCCTTTTCCCCGCAGGTCGCTGCTGCTCCCAGCATCATTGCAGGTTTTATCTCAAAGCAGGCAGGCTTGTTTGTCAATGGGCAAAACATCCATTACAGGAAACGAGGTATAAACACCCTGTACCAACGAACAAAACAATTTTTGAAGATTTCCACTCTGTAATAACGCTGGCAGGTGCTGTTCCCACATGGTTCAGTCAGGGCTTGGAGATTTGGGTGTTTAGGTGCTGAGTGGTTTACCTCATGCTGAGTGTGCAAGGTGCTGGTAGCGGACAGACATTTTCTCATTCAGTTCCTCCATTTCCAGTTCTTGTCTGCACAGAAGTCACAGCATGTACACAGATACATGTTCATTTATTATTTCCTAAAACAATAGTTTCCTTGGAGCTGCTGTCTGTGGAAGTGCTATCCTGTAGTCCCTCACAGAGGAACTGACAACAGGAATTTAAAACAAGCCCATTCTGTGTGTCAGAAGAGTACTCTCCCCAGCCATAGTGCATTTCGAAGCTGAGATTACATTAGAGCTTTCAAGCTAGATATATTTTATATAAAGTAGTTGCCCAGTTTTGTATTTGAGATATCCATTCAAGGTTCTGTCTTTCATCTAAGAAATGCTTTTTTTCACAAAGTGGAACAGTGTCAATAGGAGAGATTCATACCTCCAATGTCTTTATTGCTTCAGAGCTGGGGTGCTGACCTGGGAGACTAAAAATAGGGCTGTTCCATTCCAAGTGATCTACCTAAGCATTGCAATTTGTGAATAAAAGTCAGAAGTGAAAACAGGGAAAGTTGACATCAGCAATTTGGTAACATTTAGACTTTCACTTTGTCTGGCTTTATTTATTTATTTACTTTTTTTTTTCTCCTTTCTTTTTTTTTTTTAAAAAAGTCACCCAAATAATTCTTTTCAATCCAAACAAAACACGGGGGTTATATCCTTGTCACAGTAAACCTCAAAAAGTATATTTGTGTTTTATCGATTTTATTTTCTCCTTTTGTTTTGGTAAATAATATTCTTAAATATGCTTATAGGGTTCTGTGCAAAGATTCATTGAGCAGAAACCTGTCCATACTTTTACAATGCTTTGGTCACTTGACTTGGCATGGTCTGTCAAAGCATTTTTGTCTATAGTGAACAACCCAACATCCTTTTCTAGGAGGAAAGGGAATTGTTTTTCATATCTACAGAGGGATACAGGCACCAGGAAGGGATAAATTCCCAATACTTACTGATAATTTGCCTTTGTGTTATCTTCACATCCTTCTTTTCTTCCCCCAGATTTCCTAATGTCAGGAGACACTAGGTTGAAAGTAGTTAGAGGTAACTGGGGATGGAAGCTCTTGCTTCTAGGATCAGGGACATGACTTTAACGTGGAAATGTCCCACCATTGATAAGGTTTTGCTTCACTGTTCTGCAATTCAAGGGAACTTTGAAGTCCACATATGTAAATGACCACTGTAAAGTCCTAATGACCACAAAAAATAAACTCATTTGCTATTTATTATTTTATAGCACTGTTGAATATGCTAGTTACTTCAGAGTTGTGCAAAGAGAAGAGCTCATCCTTAGTTGTCTTTGCAGAGCATTTGCAGACTAAGGAGTCAGCAGGCACTGCTAGAATATTTGTAATCATTCTGTACTCTGCTACATTTTCAGAGTCAGGAAAATATATTCTCCTTTAGGAATTACTATGTTCTGTCCTTTGCCCCATGTTAAACCGATACTAGCTCAGGTTTTAGTGGGCCTTCAGCCCTTAAACAATGTCAGATAAATCTATTACTCTGAGTAAAAACATTGTCATTGCTATATTAAAGTGTAGAAGCGTTTCACAAAAAACCCACAACACAAATATTTTGAATTCTTGATTATAATGAAGAGATTATAGAGAAAAGAGACAAACAGTTAATTTTGCAGTTAGAGTAAAACACATTCTCTGAGCTTGCCAAAGAAGGTTTTCCTGTGGTGAGGTCTCAGGAGGAACAGTAAGCAGAAAGTGATTCCTGTGATGTTTCGGCTTGTGGTTTGCTGCTTTACAATGTGACACAAAAATTGGCTGACAAAAATATTTATTTTCAGCTGACGAAGCATCTGTACTTCTTTGAGAGCTTACAGTGCACCCCAATGCTCATTGTTATGTTCTGCCATCATTAGTTCAGAAATCCGTGCTGATTTCTTCTCCACATACCCCTAAGGCAGCCTTAAATGCCTCTATTTTGCCAGGATGCAAGATAGATATCAGTCTACTTTCTTTCTCACTGTATTTCAACTTGAACTGAGCTTTTGGTAGGCTCACCCCATGCTTCCCTTAGTATCACATTTAAGGCATCCAGATGGGGTGACAGAATGGAATAAGATACCAGCCCTCCATCTGTTAAAAAAAAAGGAAAAAAAAGAAGTACAAGGTTTTATTGTTCTTTAAGTAAGAACAGATACAGTCTGTATGTCAAGGCCAAACTATATGCTATTAAATCAATCCTTTGAAGACTTCCATTGGGCTGACCAAGGACAGATGGTAAACTGTTATCATTTGATATGGGATTAGGTCAAGTCAAGGTTCAAGTTTGAAGGTGACAGTGAGAGTCTCAGTTCAGCTGTCAAATGTATTAGTTTATTTAATGAATAGCACATAGTCAGCATCTTTCTACTGTTTTGCTAGTTTAAAAATTGGGAGATTAGTTTAGCCATGGATCTCCACACTCTTTAGAAGTCTAAAATGGTAAATGTATCTTTTGTAACTTAGTAGCTGAATACCTATACAATCTGTATTTTTTTTGGAGAAGAAAAGAGTTTGAGTCTAGGGTGTATGGGCCTAAAATATACAGCAATTTATTAATTTTTTATTATTATTATTTTTACCTGGTTTATAGATTTCCATCATTTGCCTTTGTGTTTCTATTTCCTTTGCATATGCACCAAACCCACATTATTCTCCTTCGAGAAACTGATTACTAGTATCAGATGTAGGGAAGGCTGTAGCAGTGTTTCATTTCTTACACTTTATTTTCACACTCAAATAATGAATGAAGACCATTGACCGTGAAGCTGAAATGCTGCATACATGTCAGGCTGTCTATTCTTTAAATTTGGCAGAGCAAATGAACTTGCCTTGAAAACAATCTAACCAAACATGTTTAGAAACAGCTTTCCCAGAACTGGCTGATGTTTGCCATATGACACATGCAATGGACATGAGACATAATTTGGAAGCAAGCAAAGCAGTTAAGCATATGCCAGTTGAGGAGCTGAGACAATATGGACTCTCAAGATCTGATCATACTCTTAGGCAATAAGCCTGTGTCAGCCTCATGGTTTAATAATGTGCATGGCTTATATAAGTTAGCGACTGATGGGATGAGCTTTTCTGGCAAAGTTGGAGCTAAAAATGTTCTTTCTATGGAATAGCTCTTCTTTACTATCTATTTTTTTTAATCTTTTCTTTTTCTGGCTTCCCCATAACTCCTTTAGAAATTCAGTGAAAAAGAAACTCTCCTCTGTAAGATGCGTTGAGGCAAAAAAGAGGAGCAATAGTCAGGAACTCTAATAGTGCAAAGTGCTTTACAGTCACAGGAGAAAAAAGCGGTATTACAACACAGGGATTAATTTTCAGGTATATAAATCAAGAAATTAAAACAATCTAAGGTTTTTCTAGTACTGTTCACTACATTATGGGTACACACTGACTTCTCCATATGACGTTTGTTCTTTTATGTACTTATTACATATGTTAATGTGTCATGTGAATAAGTAAATATTGCCAGAAAAACAGGACTTTTGAAGTTGTGACACTTTGTGCTTCATCATTTGACATTGAACAGCTCTTCTTAATTTTTACAGTTGGGATGATGTGTAGCTGACTGTAGCGTTATACTGTGTTAGTAACACATCCAAACTAAAAGAAGAGACAACCCCAGAACTGTTTCTGGTTCACTCTCAGCTCAGAGAGGTTTCTGTCTAAAGGCTCAGGACTAAATTCCCATTTAAACAGAATTTAAGTTTGACTGGACATGGTGGGAAAATCACTTCATACCATTTTTCCTGTTCCCTGGACTTGGTCTGGCTGAAACTACTGTTGTAATAAGACTTCTTTCTGTCACAAGGAATGCTGTAGCTCCCTGAGCATTGGTGAACTTTGGGGCTCAAATGTGGCACTGCCTTCTCTGTGGAGCTCTTTGCTATGCTCTTTTCTCCCTTTGCTTCCTGCTTTGCAGTGCTGAACTACCACTGGGCAGAGTGACAGGGGAGATCTGGCAGAAGACAGGTAAGGCACAGGTGATAGGCAAGGCAGAACGTGGCCCCACAGGCCTGCTCCTTCTTTAGAGATCCACAATGCCCTGCACTGTGTTTGACCATTCTCCTCCCTTTTACAACACAATTTTTAACTTCAAGATTCAGTTTCAAGACTGGTAAATCTCCTGGAAAAGTCAGCTGTGCAGACTGGACTTTTCCTTACCCACCACTCCCAGATGTATCCATGTCAGGGAATGAGGCTGGAGTGAATGCAGCAGTATCACTAGAAGATATATCCATTAGGAATCTGTTGAGAAATTCTGTGAGCCTTTTCTCACCCCAGAGTAAGTTTACACAATTAACATAGACTGCAAAAATGGAAAAACTGCAACATCTGGTGGAAAAAGGCTAAGCTCTACTTTCCAGACATATTTTAAAGTCCCTCAGCAAAAGCAAAACATTTTCATTGCAGAAGATTGGTCTTTTCCACCTTCTTTTTCATTAGCTGTTTATAGTGCTTACCTTAAGCCATGTCTGTATTCTCTACCAGAACAGGAAGAAAGCTTCCATTATACTTGGCTGCATAAAGGAATCTTCAATAATCAAAACCAAACTGCATTTTTTCATTATATTTTGGTATCCAAATGTATTCAAAATATGCTAATCTATACACACTTTGAGGTCCTCAATGCACATTCCTGGTGTCATTTCACTTTGCTTTTCTGCTCACGCTTTCCTCTCTGCTCATTTGTTTTGAGGAGAGATCCACAGCCTTCTTGGTTTCATACTTCTCTGACTACTGTAGCTTCATTTATTTGACTCCAATTATCTCCTGAGGCTTTGATTAGTATTCTTGTTTTTTTTGAGGTAGATGGTGAGCAGACTGAATCCCCACAAGCACTTGGCTCCCTATATCTACTGTTAATGTTTCTCTCTGGGGGTCCACCAAGTCCTGCACTCTAGAAGCTGTAAAGTTCTGGGGAGATCCTGAACTTGCCTTCCTTTTATTTTTGAAACCAAGCTGACCAGCCCCCAGATCTGCATATAAACCTATCTGGGCATGCTTCCTATATCCACTTCTGCCTACAACATTTCTCTTGGCCATTAATGTGACTTCTCAAGACCTGGACAATTCCTAGAGCCTGATGTGTTTCCTGTGACCCAGAGGAAGGTATCTCCTTAGGGTGAGAGGTGCTCAGGTAAGAAGTGTGCAACACTAACACTTGGGAGTCTTTGTGTGCCTTTAGGGCGGGTCCCCATACTTTGTTCCACTCGACATGGACTGCCCTTTGTATGTTTTTTCTGGGACAGGCCTAATGCAAACAACAATGACAACATACTAAAGCAGAGTTCATGGGTGCAAATTGACAATTAGGCTAGTTGCAATTTTTCTCCATAAATAGCAGCAGCAATTGCTTTGTACTTTCTAAAAAAAATAAAAACATCCTGTTCTGCAATATCCAGGGGCCATAGCTGTCAAGGGCCAGCACAGACATCAAGAAAGTCTAAAATTAAAACAGACAAGTTGCCAATGCATGAAACTGCCATCATCATGTTCATTTCCCAGTTTGTTTCAATGACCATCCCATCTGTGAAACATGTTTCTGTGGGACTGTTAAGGGTTGCAAGCATAAACCAGCCCATTCGAGTGAATGCCACAACCCAGGTGATGCTCTTGTTTGGAAAATGCCTGGGTGGCCCTACTGCCAAGGATATAACCACAGATAATAGAATCCAGAAATCCCTTCCCAAAGTAGTGAGTAATTGAAATTTATGTACTTGCATAACTCGTTTATTGCCATAAGAGCAACGAATCCAAGGTTGTCAACTCCAGCCATGGGGGTTGTTTCCTGATCCAAAAGGCCTGTGACTTTATTGCTTGAATGGGAGAGTTGAGGCTGGTGATTGGCATGCTGTTTAGAGGCTGGGATATATGGCTGGGGACACGCTGGATGAGATGTAAGGGCACAAACTTCTCTGCCTGGTAGAAAGAAAAATACCTCAGCAGGAGTGATTTAAGAGGGTAAGAGTTTGAATCTGAGGCCTCAGGCTGATCTGATAGGATCTGTTTTCTAGAATGGAGAGTCTCTGATTTGCCTCATTCCTAGCAATGTGGTAACATCCACTGATTTTTTCTCTTTCAAATTCAAACACAGTGATTTCAAGATCAGTTCTGGTTTTATGCAACATTTTGACTGAGATTTGGGAAACAAGTTTGGGATATCCAGAAGAGTATCATGCTGGAAAAATTCCTTACGTCGGGGAGATTTGTTTTCCTTTTTGTTGCTCTGTCATGGACTGAGTCGAGTCCATAACTTCCCTGGAGCTTATGAAGATGTATATCCAGTAGCAAATTGAAAGAGTTCTTTCTGTGATGAGTCTGTGAAGCTCTTGAAAGGCAGATGCTATAGAAATAGTAGGTATTACTGTGACTATTAAAAAGATTTGGTACTAAGGTTTCTTTTAACAAGCCCGTGCTCTTGTGTCAGGCATCCAAGTAGACACACCCAATTCAGCTTCTGGACTTTGGGGATGGCTTTGTTTACTGTCTTCCAAACCACCTACTCTTTCTTCTATTTTATTGTCTGTTATGATAGGTTTTTCCTCCTTTCAGAGAGGAGGGAGCTCTTTTCAGGAGAAGATGCTCTTAATGTTCCATAAATTGGACAAAAGATACAACATACTGTCACCAACTATCTTACTTCAATGGTAAAATCTTCTGGGAGTAACACTTGAGTTTTCTAAATATTAGAACATCTGATGAGTAGCCACAATGTTGCTGGTATCTCTTTATTTTTTAAAACAAAATGAGACTGCATTTTTTTCTTTAGGGGAGAATGAAAAGAGACTTGACTTTCACTTTTAGAAAAAATTAGAATGTTTTTCCCCCTCCTGCATGGAAGAAAGTCACTGACTGTTATTACTTGTGATGACAAACTTCTGATACACTGAAATTAATACCAAGAGGTTTGCATTCTGAATTGATGCTAGTCTTGGCCCCAAAAGCTCTGTGTGCTCTACAGATGGTGGAGAAATTAAATTTCATGGCAGCCTTGCCTAATCAAGGAAAATGGGGCATGGAAAGGTCAGTCAATCTGCTCTTGCTACTGGTGTAACCATAAGCTCTACACACTTTTTACCTGACTTAAGGGTTTTTTTCTGCACAGACAACTGTCCTGTATCTTGACCTGAATCCTGGGTCAAACAGATCTATAGCACAAGGACTGCAATAAACTCCATAACATCTAGTCTTCCTTCCTTGGTGGTGAGAGACACTGGCTGAGCTGAATATATGACTTCCTATGTCCTTTTAACCACAGGCCTGACCTTCTTCATAAAAGTTTCTATGTTATGATAGTCTTGTCAGGATTTACCGGTTGTGCTTATTATTAATTAAGAGGTAGTAAGTTTAAGAAGTCATTAGAAATCAAATCACAAAGGATAAGTTAATAACCTTTCTATGAACTGTGACATGCCCCTGTATTACCTCTAAACCCACACGAACAAAAAGAGACATTAATAAAATCATTATATATTTAAACAGTAACACCTTGCCCATGTAAAGTTTATGGCTACAAATGAATATGTGTCAGGGAGCACCATCAAGTTCATTAGGCCAAAGATTTCACTGTTGCTATTCATTTAGAGGGGTGAACTTGTATGTCACCATGATGGACAGTAGCATAAAAATTTAAAAGAGGGATAAAAGACCCTTTCTCCTTTTTCAACGTGGTGTTATAAGTCATACACACTTCTAGGGAAGTATGAATAAAAATAAAACTTCCTGCCATGATTTACTCATTCATAATTTTTTTTAATTTTAATCACTAGAAATCTATTCCAGTGCATGTAAAGTCTTAATGAGACCTAGCAACATCATGAGTGCTGGGAGCAATCGCCCTTCAGCCTCATGCCTGCAAATGCTCTTGAGGCATGCATATATCTCATTATGGCCGAACGCCCTGTCGTGTGTTATTCCTTACTTAGTGACAATTTGTCATTGTCACCCTTGACATGTCACTCTGCTGCAGAAGGATTTGACTTCAGCTCAAAATGTGAAAATCAGATGAGAGAATTTCGTAATCTAAACTGAAATATAGGGCTGAAAGAGACTAATTTTATTCAAACCCAATCCTAATATAACATAAATGCGAAGAAATGTTTGCATTTAAGGATTTCTGTTAAGGTTCCTTTCCTTTGCCTTTTCTCAGTGCCTGCTCCCCCACTTCAATTATTCCTCAGAATAAATGCTTTTATTTTTGAAGGATGGAGCCTTACGTTTTAATACCATGAATTTTCAATTAAGTGCACTAAGATCCATGGATATAACTATTACTTAAACTATAAGTAATGGTTACATGTAAAAATTAGGGAAACATATTGTGCTTTAGATAAATTACATTCAGATTACTTCTTATTATAAATGGGGTAGAAAATGGATTTTTAGCTTTGGCTGGCCAAAGAGCCAACATTTGTATCTACTTCATTTGTTTAAATATATTTCAAGCCAGATTGAAATCCATATTGCCTGACATTAATTGAGTAGTGAAGCATCAGTGTACTCAAGTTTCATAAACCACTGATGAGTGAATTTCTACAGGCTTGATTTAAAAATATACTGTCCCTTTTATATGAAAATTATATTCCGTTTATAGTGTAATTCTTAAAGCACAACATTAAATGGTATAAATCTTAATATGAATGTAAATATGACATTTGTACAGTTAAGTTGACATCTTGTTTGCTAAGAAAATTATATTCACTACTTGGTATTTATTAATATATTCTTCTGTATGTTATTCTAGGCAAACATGAGGTTTTTTCCTGTTCCAAAGCAGAATGGTGATAAGAGTGAGGTGGGCTGTGAGATGGACTTTACCTGAAGGTCACTTCCAGGCTTTTGCTAGGACACCTCATCCTGGGCAGGATATTCCATTCCTGGGCATCTTTTGACAATCAATCCTATCAGGTTGCTCAGGAATTTATTGGCTTTGTGCCACTGACAAATAGTCAATCATTTCACTAGTAGCCTATAGGAAGTAAGGTTTGAGCTCATGTTTCCAGAGGCGAAAGTTGAGGACAATTTAACCGCTTGTAATACCCAGAGAAGCAGATATTATTTGAACTTGATTCTGGATTCTGGATTTCACAAAGAAGGTGCAAGGCTATGATTTTTCCTTCAAGTTTCATCAAATTTTTCTGCATAAGATGAATGAATGAATGAATAAGTTACTAACTAACTAAATAAAGACGCCCTCATCAAGCAGCTTTTACTGGCTGAACCAAGTGTCCTATGGCCTTCATCAAGCTGTGCTCTCTCTGAGGTAGGGAATGACTGCTTTTAAGTGAATGCATTATGAAGTGCCATCTGCAATGTGCCGTCCTCCTGGATATTTTTATCAGGACTAACATAGCTGTCAGGATGTCATGCAATGAATGTCGGATAATTTGTACACTTGAATTTTTTTTCATGCAGCTCTTTCATGCTATTATTATGATAAAGGCAGCTTTCTGCTTGAAGTGCACTTGCTGATTTCTCAATGTACTTACTGAAGTTTCTTTCTTTAAAATCTTTACCATTAGAAATTTTTTTTAATAATACAAACATTGTGAAGGAACACAAAGTGCACTGAATAATCAAATATGGATTTTTGATGTAAGTTCTATCATCTGTCTCTTTCATTTATTGGTTTCAGTGGAGTCTTTAGAAATATGACTAACTTGTCCTTATTTGTTCACACCAGAGAATTTGGTAGATCTTTGGTTTGCATTTCAGGAAGATCCCTATTTTTTACTTGAGTACTCTTTGTTTTGATTTACCATCTGCAAGACATGGGTAATCTTAGCCACATCACAGAAAAGTTAATGGAAATGCACTGAGATGGATGCAGGGATTCAGAAAACAGGTGGTTAAGCATGTAAATCACCAGGTGAACTTATTAACCACAACCAGCCATTTTTGCCTATTCTTCTCATGCTGAGCTGTGTGGTCAGGTCCTATCTCATGGACTAGTCTGACAATTACGCTATATTTGTTATGCCTAGTCATCTCTTTAAGCTAGTTAAAAACATTTTTTTCTCTCATGGTTTGCTCCCTGTTACTCAGTGATTTGGTTTGGCTTAGTGGGACATCCTTCTTGTGGTAATCATGAGATATAACCACCAAAATTTTCACTGGAATTAACTTCATGTCATTTCAGTTTTCAGTGTCCCAAGATTTTTTCAGGACCACTTGAGCCAATGTATCAGATCAGCACTGTTAAGGAGAGGAGCTTATTTCTCCTGTCCCCTAACTCCTAGCCTGTCCCAGCACTGCACATCTGTTATTTACTTTGTAATGAGCCTGACTTTAGCTGGGCATTTCAGTTAATCAGTTTAACATACCTACAGAAACTAGGCCAGGAATGAAAACAACAACAGAAAAAGTAGGTATTTCTCTGCTGAGTTGTAGTGACTCATACTGACACCAGAGCCACTGACTCATGAGAGGGAGCAAGTCCACCCTCTTTCAATAGAAGTGAGCTGTTAGGCATTGCTTTGTGTGTCATCGTGGGCTAGACTACCAGAGTTGATATGTGGAGGTCCTTTCCTTCTGGCTGTATGCCCCTGCTGTTCACCTCATGTGATTATATAGGAAGTAGGTTGAAAAAGAAAACATCAGAAAAGTAAAAACTTTTCAGCCAAAAGAGGGAGATTGTGGAATCACAGAATGGTTAAAGATCATTTAGTTCCAACCCCTGTGTCAGGGTGTTGTAGTTTGGAATGATTATGTAAATTCTCTCCACTGCCACTAACTGCCCATGCCAGTAATTAACAAAAAAAGTAGTTAACTGCTGATCACTTGAGTGGGGGTAGGTTTTGTCTCTTTTGTTCTTGGGGACTACACACAGCTGCGAGTTGGGTGTGTGTATGGGGTGCAGGAGAAGCCGGCTGGCTGCTGCTGCCTGCCCCGGGACTGCTTCTGGCTGCGCGTGTTTCTGCTTCTTGGACAGGGAACCCAGGGGGAAGAGACAGAGTTCATTTGACAGCTCACCACTCGTCTGTCTCGCTGGAGAGGGACTGGTAACTCACTCCGCAGCCAGCCGGGCTGTGATACTGATACTGCCATAAGTATAACTCTTCTCCCGAAGGAAACTTGTTGTTGTGAGGGGTTGTTGTTGGGGAGGTTGTTGTTTTGTTTGTTTTTCCTCTGTGGTGTTGAGGAAGTGGTTTGCTCTGGTCTGTTTATAGTTATACCTATACCTACATATATAGATATATATAAATATTTATAGCAGTTAGGGACAGTTATCCTTCTTGTATTAAAATTCCTTTTCTTAAATTTGATAAAGAGTGGCGTGATTATTGTGGAGAAGGTCCCCTCCCCCGCTTGTGGGTAAACATTTTAGTTTTTCCCCTCAAACCAGGACACAGGGACAGAGATACCTTCCACTAGACCAGGTTGCTCAAACCCCCATCCAACTGGGCCTTCAATACTTATAAGGATGGGGCATCCACAATTGCTGTGGGCAGCATCTTTCTGTACGTCACCGCCCTCACAGTGAAGAATTTTTCCTTGTATCTAATCTAAAGCTGCCTTCTTTCAACTTGAAGCCAATACCCCTTGGCCTGTCACTACATGCCTTTGTGAAAAGTAAGTCCCTTTTCAGCTTCTCCAGGTCTCCTTTAGGTAATGGAAGGCTGATCCAAGGGCTCCTTGGAGTCTGCCCTTCTGCAGCTGAACAATCCCAACTTTCTTAGACTATCTTCATAGGAGAGGTGCTCCAGACCTCTGAGCATCTTCATGGTACTGCTCTGGACTCACTCCAATAGGTCCACATCCTTCTTGTGTTGGGGCCACAAAGATGGACACAGTACTGCAGGCAGGGTGTCAAGAGTGGAGTAGAGGCAGAGAATCACTTCCTTCGACCTGTTGGTCATGCTTGTATTGATGCAGCCCAGAGCACAGTTTGGTTTATGGGCTACAAGTGCATATTGCCAGATCATGTCCAGTCTCTCATCCCCCAAATCCTTCTCCTTGGGACTGCTCTAAATCCACTACTGTCCAGCCTGTATTTGTGCTTGGGATTGCCCTGACTGAGGTGCAGGACCTTGCACTTGGCCTAACATGAGCTTAGGACAGGCCCAGCTCTCAAGCCTGTTGAGGCCCCTCTGGATGGAATCTCTTCTCTCCATCATCAGTGGAATCACACAGCTTGGTGTCACTGGCAAACTTGCTGAGGGTGCATTTTATCCCACTGTTAATGTCACCAACAAAGATGTTAAACAGGATATCTCCTTGCCAGGTTAATTAATTAAATCATCAAGCTGTAAACATATATAAAAGTATTAGATAACTTGTAGCAGAAGGAGGGGCAAAAGAGAAAAAGAAAGAGGGCAATGGAGGGAAATGGGGCAAGAGCAGACATACACTTCCCAAGATTCCAGATGTCCCCTGGGGAGAGCACACCATGTATCACATATGGCTTCTCCTCTTTCTGCCTTCTTAAGATCCTGGAGATATTGATAACCTTTACTTGTACTCCTCTTCACATTAAGAGGCGTTTTCTAGCCATCAGTGATGAGTAACGTTCCATTCTGTATGGTCAGCCTAGGTCTTTCCTTCTCCAGAACAAATTATACCTCCCTGCACTCAGCTGGACCTTATTTATGGGAAAGGACCTCACATTAGCCTTATCATCTGTTAAAGTTTTGGGATGATGAATCAGAACTCAAAAGCTATTGGCTGGAAGGAATTATTTAGTGAAATGAATTTCAAAGTTAATCTATTCATCGAAATGTATGAGATCACAGCTCAGAACTAATGTCATTTGTGCTCCCTATCACACCCCCAGTATCTGCTTCTCTTAGCATGCTTCTTGAAACTTACCCTTTACTAACAAGAACTAAATTTATATTTTTAGGGATATCAAAGTTTGCAGTCCTAATGTTCTTCTAGCAGCTGGTGTTTTTGGCACTGGGCTTCCATAGAAACCTATTGCTCTGAACTGGTAAATCCAGACACTAACTACAGCGACCAGGCCACCAGGCCTGTCTGTCTCTTGACACAGTACTTGGTACTTGTTTTTCTTTTGCTGAAAGCCTCTCTGAAAATAAATTCTATTCCCACAGGATAAGTTTCGTGTTGATTTTTTTTTTGTTTGTTTGCTTGCTTGTTTGGTTTAGTTTGTTTTTTACAAAAACTTTCAGGTTTTAAATTTTTTCTTTGATCGTTGAAAGCTCAGAGAAAGTTTTTCAGCAGTGGGTAGAAAGCAAGACCAGGTTCTGGTTAATGATGGCCCAGAGTTGGTGAAGCATGCACACACTGTTTCCTTTCATGTCCTAGTTTTTTACTTTGCATTTCCACCCTCCCCCCCCTCCCCATAACTTTGCAAACATTGTTCTGTTCTGCTTTTCTCAGGGAACCATATTTTCCTTCCCATTGATACGGTTTTTCAATTGAAATGGAGAAGCAGCCAGCAAGGAAGGCATCTTAGGAGCATGCTGGGAGCCTAAAACTCAGAACTTCAGGTAAGAAACAAGGGAAAGCTTTTAATTTCCTCTACTAGATGTGCAAATATATATCTGGTTCTGAGCCATTTACTTTGAGCCTATACAGACCTTATACAATTTACCTCTGCTCATTTGAATAAATTCAGAGGATTAGCAGTTAAATACACTTCTTTGTGGCTATGTCATCAGCCCTTTTGGAAACTGAGAAATTATGCTAGGAAGGTTAGAAAATATCTTTTTTAAGCATGTAAAAATAATAACAGATTGCATAAATTTCCTTACTGAAAACCTAATTTTACCTTGGCAAGTTAACTTTGTAGTATAGTTGTTTGTATATTTTTGTTGTTAAATAATTGGCCTTTTGTAAAATTTTTCTTGTCACAGGTGTCTCACAAAGGTGGTAGAATCCACCTTCCTGAGAATGGAAACATGTCAGCACTGTTTTTCCCCATAACTGCTGAAATTAGGGAATTTATAATCTTCTTTTTCATATCTACCCTTCTAATTTCACAGAAAGAGCTGTGACATATGATTCTTTCAGTGGCTTAAACATCATGGGAACCAGTGTTTACTCTTTAAACCTGCAGGTACTGCGAACTCTGAGATACAGTCCTGGCTAATTTCAGTATCCTAATGCTTTGAAACTGATACTTACAGATACAGAAATCAGTTAGCCTGGTCACAACAGAGCACAAGTCAAGTAATAGTGTCACACGCAAGCTGGTCTTTGCATATGGACAGAATTGCATTAGGGGACAATTAAATGCTATCAGTTTAGACCAGGGACTTTGCAAAGCAGATAGCCTTTAGAGCTATTGTGTTTTTTAAACATCAGGTTAATTGAGAACTGCTGTATATTTAATAGGGGGGCCTTTGGGATATGACTACAAGGACTCTTTGTTGTTCAGCAGTACATTAGGCAGAAACTGCAATTCTGAAATGGTCATAAAAATCCCAGGAGGCATAACCATTAATGGGACACTAAGCTCCAATTAAGGGCATGGCCCAAAAGACCAAGGTGAAAAACATGGTCCTTAGAACGCCTCTCAGAGGATCTCTGAACCAGTTGCTTGATTTCAGCTGCAGAAACATAGTTGCAAATAACAAAATATTTACTATGAACCGCCCCCCTCAACCCCATCCCCACCTCATCTTCCCTGTTGTCTGGAATGTAAATAGGAAAAAACCCCCAACCCTGAATCCTGATCCCTGTCACTTTCATAGGCTTTCATAACACTTGCAGTCCAGCCCTTTAAACTTCAACTTATATCTAAACCTAATGTTAAATGGAACACCTACATAAGTTTACATTCAGAAACCGTAAAGGACTTTTCTCTATGACCCTGTTTAAGATTTGTTCACGGATTTTTGGATTCTCTGAGTACCACGAGACACAGATACCCAGTTTAGTCAGTGTGGTAGTTACTTTATAAATGAGTTCCAGGTATGGCCTGCTTCTGGTCAGATACTGCAATTTTGCATCAGATAGATACAGATCTTTTGGAATGTCATAAATATACATTTTCAGAAAACATTGGGTCCTGAAAGTCCAGCCGAGAATCCATCATGCCTGGGATCTTTTGGACATTTTAATCTCGATTACTTCAAAGAATATTTGTAATTAAATTACTAAGTAAATAGTTTGTGTCTACATAGGAATACCTTCCACTGTTTTAATCTGTGTATAACACCATCTTTACATTGAATGTGCCCAGAGGTAACCTGATTGTTTTCTATATATGCAGACCATCTGAGTAGGATGTTAATTAATATGACAGTATGGAATTCAGTTTAGTGAAGTACCACAAAAAAGGAAATTAATTTCAAGCATTGACAAACTTGTCAATTTAGTTGTATTGATTTTTTGATACATCTACAGCACATGGCAAAGTTCATACATTGTAAAATACATCACTATTATTGGCTCACTCTGCTGGATGTAAGTGGTCTTTTATTTTTTTCAACAAATTGACATTCTTTAAGTGTTTGAAAATGCAAAATTTTGTAAGAGACTTTTATTACTATTTTTAATACAGGATACATTTACTATCTTTAATGGTGTTCTCTCAATCAGGGAGTTATTTCCCAATGCTTAAAAGGCATCTGGTCTCTGAGCAACCTGAAAACAGCAGTTTCTGGGGTTGGCAAAGTTTAGCAGAAGAAAAACAGATGAAGCTGGATGTCAGTAGTCATTGGCCTTGAGCTTGCTCGTGGGAGCTGGTGTTCTTTAGAAGCTCTGGGTCCTCCTGAGGTTAGTGTGACTGTGGGTGCCTGGAATGAGAGATGATACAAGAACACCGAGCGCGAATCCCTCTCTCCAGACATCTCAGGCAGGGCTGTGGTCTCAAGCTGAACACAAAGAAAAGCTCTCTGAAAGAGCACAGATCATTTGCAGAATGCTCAGTCTCTACAGTGTTTTAGAAGTCAGTGTCCAACACTGTGTTTTGCTTTTGTCAGACTTTTGTGATAGAAAATCAAAAAGCAATTGTTGTTCTGCTGAGTCTAACTCTAACAAAAATAAATTGAGTGTGTTCTGATTAAGTTTCTGATTTTGGTCTGTCTCTTCAGAGGATATAGTACAGCAGAAAACCTACATTTGGCTTCTGCATGTAAGTTTCCTGCTTTTTAAATGCAATACTCTCATATTCCCACCTGAGGTCATTAGCCACAAGGTAGGTTAAAAAAAATTGGAAGGATGGATGTAGCTTCTCACAAACTCCGGCAATCTGAACTCATGTTTATGCTGATGCATCTGAAATTCATTGTGTTACTCTGATAAAACTCAGGACTACAGAGTGTGGTGTTTGTCTAAATTTTCAAATAGAATTTTTATACTGACGAGTGCCTGGAATAGAGGAGGAAAAGCATGTATTTCTGATGAAATGCAATTGCTTTACATTTCAGCATGCAAGACAGATAGTAGTGTCTGAGTTTTGGGTTTGTTTTTAGTGGGGTTTTCTTTTGTTGTGTTTTGGGTTTTTTCCTTTTGTTGGAGTATCCCTAAACATTTTTTCAAAGGCCCTAAAATATACAACAACTTCTGAGACAGCAGTAATATCTGGGGGAGGCCGAAGAGACAACTGAAAAACATATGAGGCTGAAAAGACTTTTTCCAACACTAAGTGTTGTAAAGGAACCCATATTCCCTATAGGAGGATGCATGTAATTATTGTCAAGAACTATTTGGTGAATCTTTCTCTTCGGGCAATTGCAAGCTTTCTTCACAGAACAAAAAGGTTCAAATAAAAATCAAAATACAAGTTCCTGTGGAATTCAATTTTATAACCTTCTCATTTGGTCAAAATTTAAATTTGCTGACATTTGTCATGGAAGTATTAGGCCTTTTGCACTGATAAAATAGATTTATTTAGTAAAAAATAATAGCAAAGAAATAAACTTTGCCAGAATTCCTAAATTAAGATCCACTTAGCTGAAATTACTTAGGCCAGTTCTAGCAGTCATAAGTCTTAAGCATGGTAATGAAGTGTCCTCTTTTCCCAAAAAATTTGTTGACTTCCAGGTTGGAATTTCAAAAGTGCTTTATATGATCAGCCAATTTTCAACCCTTCAACTCAGGATGGAGTTGAACATTTTGTTGCTCTTCAAAGTCTTGTTCTAACAATTTCTTCAATAAAGAGAGAAAACAAGGCAGAAATGGGCAGTGATTTGTTCCATCTTCTTGCACATGCAGCAGGTAACATATTACCCACTTTCAGTGCTGGGCTTACAATGTTTATCCAAGATAATGTGCAATGCTGTATTTTAACTTTAACAAGGGAGAATATTTGCTGTCTCACTCCTTAGTAGGGGTGTTCAGATTTAGCTGTGACAGGAGTAGTCAGCAGCAGTTTCTTTAGTTGACACAGTTAAATTTGACAGGGATCGTGAATCAGAGCCCTGAGGTGACGTAATTTTCTAAGAGAGAAGGACTGCTGGGTGATCACTTCTCTGCCATTGATTGAATTGCTGCTTTTGTGTGTTAATACAATTAGGTGCCTACAATTAGTCAGTTCAAGGGCATTATATGTTGACCCAGATAGCAGATTGGGCTCCAGGTCATCTGATGTTACTTCATTACAAGGCTCTAATTATCTCTCTTAGTTTTCCCTTCAGGACCATAGGGGTAGGCATACCTCTCAGGAATGTTGTGTGGAATAATTAAAGTTTGCAAGGAGCCTTAAAGAAAAAGTGCTGGGAGAGTATGTGGGCTTGGATTGCTGGTGACTTTGAGCACCTGACTCCCTCTGAAACAACTGCTGAGCACACTGGGGCTCTCAGCATTAGTATTAGTCACCAACTAAGGATGGAAAAAAGGGATGTGATTCAGCTGCTTTCATGAGTCTCTGCTGTAAGACCTTCAGCTAGGATACAGCTCTCTGGAGTTGCAAAAAGACTAATACTTTCTTCCTTTTCTTTGTGAAGAGTGGAGGGAGGAGGAGGAGAAGGACAGCCTGTTGAGCTCTCTTTGTATGAGTGCTGGTGTAAGAACCAGGGCAGAATTTGGCCTGTAAGATTTATATACAGCTTTTAAAATCTGCCCAACAATTTCAGCTAGTTCTGGGGCCATTGTTCTGCAGTGGATGCAAGTCTGAGAAGGCACCCTGGCAAACTTCCCAGCTGAAGTCCTCTCTACTAAATTAAGGACTCATGCAGAGAAAGGGTGAAGTTTACTGGCAGGATCAGGGCCAAGACATTTTTAAAAACACAGGAAACAAGAGTGTATTTAAGGGTACAATCAGCTGTTCATGACTGAAGTGGTTTCATGGCATGAAACTGTACTCAGTACCTAAGGCATATTTAAAGTGAATGCCAGGTACTGCATTTGGCCTTCCAGCTATCAAACATCACCACAAAATAGCAGAGCAATGTCATCTAGATCACTTTGACACAATTGCAATGTACAACTAACAGGCAATGAAGGACTTCCTAAAAGCACATGTTCAACACCCTGCTTTGTCATGGGTTTTTGTACTGTTGCAGGGATTAAAAAAATAAATTAACTTTGTGCCAATGCATATTATATTTGGACAAGGAACTAGATGAAATGATTAGAATAATAGCCTTAGAAAAGATCCCATTTCCCTACTGTGCCAATGTATTTGACTGCATAAGGCAACCCTTTTAGGTCGCTGTTCACAGTGAATTGTAACAACTTCCTGCAAAGATCTAAATTCTGTGTCTTTTGAATGGCAAATTATTAGAACTAGGTCAGGTTTGAGAAGAAATAACCATCTCTATTAGCCATAAATAACCAGTTTTATTAATATGAACCCCACTTTTAGGGTAGTTCACATGAATAGAGCTCTGCAAGCAAAATGCAAATTCACCTGATCCTAATGAGCGGCCCTCAACAAAGGGGAAATGCATCCTATATCATTGGTAAACACTACAGGTAAACTGTCACCTGACTTAAGGGAATCTCTCGGGGATTTTCTGTGAGGTTCATCATTAGTTCCCTATTTTGAAAGGAACTGAGCAATGGAAAGTAGGAAAGCTTGAACACTTGCCAGTATTTATGTATCAATTTTCCTAAATAGTATTTAGACGTGGGTAAGGTGTATCATCATGAGACTCAGAACAATTGAGGTAAAAGTAATATACAAAATGTGTAGCTACATTTTGGTAACAAGAGAACACCTTGTTTGATTAAAGTACAACTGTAGGTCTCCAATGTGTTTTGTAATCTTAATACTAATTTGTGTAGTTTAGGTCAAAACTATTTCATAGGGCAGGATCTCTGTGTAACATTCACATCAGACCACGGAGGCAAATGCCTTACAGGTTTTTTGCACTTATTCCTTGCTTTTCACCCTCATCGCCCAAGCAACTCTTTTCCTTATCTTCCTTTTCGTTAGAACTTGCTGGATGTTCATGTCTTTGTTGTTTGCATCATCTTACTTCTGCTGTACAATGTTCCTGAGTGCCTTGATGTGTTAAAACTGAATGAGTTTTTCAAAGGACCCTGAGAAATTATAACTTTAGTTGTAGCTTTGTAAGATTAGGTCCCTAGCTCTCTTATACTTCTGTGAAAATTTAGCCCATGTAAGAACTAAATTCAGATGATCAGTGTGTTCTTTTTCAAATCAGATAACTGTGACAGGCCAACTATCACAGACTGACTCCTAGTTAGAATAATGACTGCTGAAACTATTGCTCACTATTAACAATCCACGTGGTTTGTTAGAGGCTCACAGTATCTTCCTTTAGAAAGTTAAGATAAAACACAGGGTAAAGGCACTGGGTGCTTTGGGGAGGAAGTATCATGTCATATTCTAAGACTGTTCAAACCACCACTTTTATAAGGCTACCCATTTCTCCAAGCTGTATGCTCAGAGTATTTCACCAAAGCATCTTTATAGATGGTCTTGGAGGTATTTTTCTGCCTTAATGATTCTATGATTTTTTTTAAGAAATCAGTTTACACTAAATATCAACTGAAACCAGTAGAATAGTTAGAAAGTACTATTATATTTGTATGAAATTTCCTGCCTATCAAAATTTTGAGATTGTACTTGAGCCGAGGAAATACACACAAATTCACAGGCACACACAACAGAAAAGATTTTTGTTTCAAAATAATCCTCATTACATAAGAATTATCATAATTGTCATTTCAATTGACTGATTTTAGTCTTTAAAAGAGGGTATTATAGCATTCACTGTCTGAGACTGAATTACTGTCATTATGTTAAAGGTGCACTTTATCACTTAGCTTTTCTCCATTAGAAATGCTCACAGACACACTCTGCTTTTTGCTACTATAAAATCTTCAAAACATAGTATGACAAAGTTTTGTATCCAGACACTGTAACTAAAACTTCAGAACAAAGGGTTATCAAAAGTACCAAAAGATAGAGAGGATATTTTAGCAATAACAAGTTTCAAATTCCTGCAGAAGAATGAGATAAAAAGATATTTTGTGTATCTTTTGCCAGGAGGAAAGGAGCAGAGTTGCTCTTCTGCTCAGAGCAAATGCATTAAGGTAAGAGCAGATCAAGCAAATATCAGCCCAAATGAGAGAAATAGCCATGCCATACTATCCCAGACTTGTCAAACTTTTCCCGGTGATGTTTAAATGAAAATCCAGACATTGCCATGATATTAAGCTGCCAGTGTATAAATGACATTTATCATTTCTGCAATCTCTTTTGATCTAGTATCTTAAGATTCTTCATATGTAAAAGTTTTCAACACATTGCCCTGTCATCCTTATACATATGGGAGATCTTTTTACTTCTGCAGGCACAGAAGAACCAAATCTGGATATGTCACTACGGCACAACACTTGGGCAGAGCTCTGTTGAAGTAAATGTCACTATGCCTGGAGTAAAAGGCTATAGAGAGTCATAAAGGTATAAACATTAGATCTAGAGAGATCAAGGGCAAGAATTTGCCTGAGGAGCAAAACTCTTTCTTTAGGGGAAGAAGGTACCCTCAATTCTGTGTTACTCAAAAAGGGACAATTTAAAGAATCTGACCTTCAGAGGCTGTGGTCAGCATAAGATGGGATAATTATACAGTGCTACCTGAACAATTAAGTCTCAAAAATACTTTTAAAAGCTTGTGCTAAATACCAGAACACAAAAGAACCTTGCAAATTTTCTTGTAAGTGACAGGACTTCAGCTGTTCCTCTGACCTGCTCTGAACTATACAACTTTCAGGGGTGAATCAGAGGACCTCCATTTTTGGTGCTCTGCTTACCTTTGTTCAGACACCCAAGCTTTGGGAAATTAATGCCTGCCCCTTGAAAATCAGGATATTGGGGGAGGTTTGAAACTTCCAGTCCTAATAATTTCTGAACATTTCAGCCTATGTTCTTCCACCCTTTTATGGGATTTTTTCCTGTTGTAATGTTTTCTTTCTCCTTCATGGTGATTATTAACAGATTTTTCTAAAATGCCCAAAGCAGCATTCTTAGGCCAGAAAACAGAAGATAGAGTGTTTTTGTCTGCCAGCTTCCTCTCTTACTTATCTTATAACATTTCCCTTATGTATCCTCAGGTCATGCACAGGTCTGGTTCCAACATTGCTTTGTAGGGCAGTGAGTACGTTCTTGCCTAGAAACAGATCTACAGTGTAAAGGTTTAAGAGTGAGATATTCCCATATTTAATTTCTTTTTTTAATCTAAGACCTTTATAGAAAAAATCAGGGGCATTTAGAAATATCTATGTCATAAAGAAGAGTTTGTGGTATTATATGAAATGTTTCTCCAATGATTTTTTTTTAATATTCAATAATGGGACTATAAAAATATCATCCAAAAAAGAAAAAAAAAAGAATACTCTAACTGTATTTAAGGCACTTAGAGAAATAATGCCAGGGTTGACTGAGGTGTTAGGTGGAAAGGTAGGTGTTTTTCTTTAAATTATATGACTTAAATGAACAACAACAAAAAAGATACCAACCTTACTTTTTCAAAGTTTCTGATTGTATGCCACACTTAGCTCATTTGTGGTTAAATGAACATTGCATAGTTAGGGGTTTGTATGCAGCCGGGAAAGTGTTCAGGTATTGGCACACTGAACCAGACACTATATTTTCTGAACCTGAAAAATAGGATGGAAACCTTGCAAGAGGCTTTTTTACAGTGATACTGATGCTGGACCTTTGTAGACTTTCCTCATAACCTTTTCTTTGTTGTTGTTGTTGTAGTTGTTGGTTGGTTGGTTGGTTGTTTTTTCCTTGTTTGTTTGTAGTTTTAATTGAGGGCCAGGTAGGGGACACATTCCAGAAAATCACAGTTATAGGGCAAATCTCAGCTTAGATAAGACTTCTGAGACTTCAGAAAAATACTTGAATCAAATATATTTACAGGATCTGCAGAGGGAATTTTCCTTTTATCTAAACCTGATTCTCTACCAAACTACCAATTTTTTTGACAATAAATGGAGTTTTCTTCCTAGAGAAACAACCAGACATTCTTTATTCTATTTTTTCAGAAGTCACCTATTTCTATAATACTGGAACTGACCCTCAAATTTTCTGTATTTAGCCAGGAAAAAAAAATCACTTAGTCTTCAATGACTAATGAGCTGGGACTTTCACTCTAAATGTAGATCTCAGTCTAGTAGGAAAAGTATGGGAATGCAAAAGCACATCTGGTAATTGGAAAGATGAAAAAGGTAGTAATAAAGTGCTCATTTTTAGGCAACAGTGATGAAGATAATGGATGATAGCCAAGTAGGCCATATGCACTTGGCTAACAGAATTAATCATGGACTATCCAATCCAAAGCAAGAAAGACAAGTACAATAAAACACTTAAAGGCAAGAATGGATTTTAAGAGTAGTATAAAACAATATGATAATAATGATAGCCAAGTTAGACCTGTGATTGTACAATCCAAACAGGACACAAATTAAAGCTATAAATAATATTTAATCTGCTGTACCAATATATGTGAAAAAGTAATAGTGACTAAAAATTATTGAAATTAATCAAATGGGGAGTTCTGTGTCTAGTATATCCAGAAGAGCTAAGGCAATTCTGAAACTGTCAGATACGAAGTCAGGTTTAGAAATGCAAAAGGAATCTTACAAGTTTCTAACAGACTTTAACAAAGTCTGAAAATGTGAGCTAGTGCTTAGATTTCAATTAATAACGCAAGACTTATTATTAGAGCCTTGTGATTAGCAGTGTAAAATTCTCATAAAACAATTTTGTAAATATCCTATCTTGAAGCCATTTTGCAGCATCATCTGTCACTAAGCCTGCAGCTACGGCACCTAAGGGATCATGTTTTCTGTCGCTTGCTGTTACATTTTTCTGTTACATTTCTATATATTTGTATTTTAAATCATCCAAACAGTTTGTGTGCAACAAGCCCTCACCCAAGTACAGGCACTGTCTGTTCAGTAATTTCAGGGGAATCTTCAAGGCTTTCTGCTTGGCCAGAAAAGACTGTAATGAGAGGTAACTGAGCACCCTCTCCTCTTCTTGAATCACAGTATCCTTTGGCCTTTACTGAGCAAAGACAATAGTCATGCTGATACTAATAAAAAGTGCAACAGAATAACAAATACTCTCTGATGGTAACATAAAAATGAGAGACTGCTGTATGGTTTTCTGAATTGCATTACAAGGTTTCTTACATCTAACAGGGTGCAAAAAATCCCCCTTATGATCATAAATGAATGATTATTAATTTGACCAATATCAGCTGTGATTATGGCTCTGCTGTAAACAATCTGATGCATGTAAAAAGTAGAATGAGTACCTGAATGTAGGAACAAAATAGAATAGAACGGAATGATTTGTGTTGGAAAATACCTATAAGATCATCGAGTCCAACCATAAAACTAATACTTCCAAGCTGACCACCAAACTGCCCCTAAGTGCCACATCTACATGTTTTTTAAATACTCCCAGGGGTGGTGATTCTACCATTTCCTTGGGCAGCCTGTTCCAATGCATGACAACCCTTCTGGTGAAGATATGTTTCCTAATATCCAATCTCAGCCTCTCCTGGTGCAAGCTGAGGCTGGTTCCTCTTGTCTTACTCTTTGTTACCTGGAAGAAGAGACCAAACCCTACCTTGCTACAACCTCCCTTGGTGTAGTTGTAGAGAGCAATGCAGAGAGCCCAGTTCTCCTTTTCTGCAAGCTAAACACCCTCAGCTCCCTTAGAGGCTCCTCATCAGACTTGTGCTCCAGATTCTTCCCTAGCTTTGTTTTCCTTTTCTGGAGATGCTCCAGCAACTCAATATCTTTGTTTTAGTGAGGGGCCTAAAACTGGATGTAGGATTCCAGGTTTGGCCTCAACAATACTGAGTACAGGGAGAAAATAACTTTCCTGGTCCTGCTGACCACACTGTTTCTGATACACAGGCCAGGATGCCATTGGCCTTCTTGGGCACCTGGGCACATGCTGACTCATCTTAAGCTGCTATTGACCAACACCTCCATGTCCTTTTCTGCCAAGCAGCTTTCCAGTCACTCCGCCCTAGCCTGTAGCATTGCATGGGGCTATTGTGACTCAAGTCTAGGACACAACATTTGTCCTTATTGAACCTCATACAACTGGCATTAACCCATTGATCCCGCCTGTCCAGATCCCTCTGCAGAGCCCTCCTATTCCCCAGCAGATCAACAGCCCCACCCAACTTAGCAAACTGACTGAGAATGCCCTTGAACCCCTCATCCAGGTCATTGAAAAAGATATCAAACAGGACTGTCTCCAATACTGAGCCCTGGGGAACAACACTAGTGACCAACCACCAGTTGGATATAGCACCACTCACCACTCACCACTGCTCTCTGCCCCCAGCCGTCCAGTCAGATTTTTGCCCAGCAAACAGTGCACCTATCCAAACCACAAGCAGAGTTTCTCCAGAAGAAGATCTGGGAAAGGATCTCAGAAGTTTTACTAAAGTATACACAGACAAGTTCCAGAGATTTTCCTTCATCCACTAGACAGACCACCTTGCCATAGAAGGAAATCAGGTTGGTCAAGCAGGGCCTGTCTTTCACAAACTGATGCTAGGCCTGATCCCCTGGTTGTCCTGTATGCCTGTATATCTACAGTGCTCTGTGATGGCACTGAAAATGGTCTGTCCTGGCACCAAGTTCAGCCTGTAGTTCCCTGGATCCTCCTTCTGGGCCTTTTTGTAGATGTGTGTCACATTTGTCAGCTTTCAGTCACCTTGGACTTTCCTGGTTGACCAGGATTACTGGTGAATGATGCAAAGTGACTCAACAAGCACTTCTGCCAGCTCCTTCAGTACTCTTGGGTGGATCCCATCCTGCCCCATGGACTTAGGTGTGTCTAAGAAATGTAGCAGGTCACTGACATTTTTTCCTTGCTTTAAGGTGCTTCATTCTGCTCCCATCCCTGTCTTCCAGTTCAGGGGGCCAAGTACGCTCAGAACAACTAGTCTTATTATTAAAGACTGAGACAAAGCCAATAAATACCTGAGCCTTTTCCTCTTAACATTTTGCCCTCACATCCAATAAAGGGTGGAGACTCCTTTTGTTGTTAATGTAGTTATAGAAAAAATTTTAATTGTCTTTTATGGAAGTAGCCAGATTAAGTTCTAATTGGACTTTACTTGTTCTAATTTTTGCTCTGTGTAACCTCATATCTCTGAAGTCTTCCTGAGTGGCCTGCCCTTTCTAAAGGACATAAACTCTCCTGTTTTTCCTGAGCTCCAGCTACAGGTCTCTGTTTATTCAGGCTGGTCTTCTTCCCTGCCAGCTGGTCTTTTGGCACAAATGCCTCTAGAAATATTGTTTTTATCTCTACAAACAGAATAATTCTCTACTAAATACAATGGTGGAACTAGTATTTCTTAGGGCTTTTTATTTGTTTGTGTTGTCTAATCATTTTGTACATGCATATCTCTAAGACCTAAAATTTTAAACAGCACAAGTTCTTCAAACATAAATAACTATGCTAAAGGCAAATGAGTTCTTACCTACATAATTGTAATCTGAAGACTGTATTTGATGGTACCATTCCTTTTTTTTTTTTTTAAGTCAGGTTTATGTTAGAGGTATGTGTGTTTGCATTTATGCTAGTTTGTGCTTATTCAGCCAGTCAAATCACTTTTTGCATCTCTGACTATCTCCTTTTGCTTGCTGTGGACTCTGGATTATCATGAGGGCAAAGATGATCAGCTGGAGACAGCTCATAGTTGAACTTGGGCAGGAAGCCAACCATGTTGGCGGCAGATGTTTTGTGGTATGTGGGTCAATAGGAATAATCTAAGTATATTTTCTCCCCTTTTCAGCACTGTAAAGACCCTCAAGCTGACAAATGGAAGCACAGCTCTTCTACTCCAAAATATTTGTTATTTAAATACAGTAAATTGTTAGTCTCCCTCAGGATTTGTGTAGCAAGTTGAACAACTGCTGTGTCAGAAAGGCGCACATGGTGTGTGTGCTGCTCTGACACAGTAGCACACTGGCCTGGATTGACAAAATTTACATTTATTTGAGAGAGTCTTGGAATTGTATAAACCTGGGTGTTGACCTGTCCATATGGACCTGAAATCATTGCTTACCTTCTCACAATCTCAGACTCTTCTACTGGAAAGTAATTCCCCTGGTTTTTTTGTTTTATTTATTTTTTTTTGCCAGGTCCTGTTGCAATGGCTTGCAAATGTGTTACAAACATTTCAACAAGCCCTCTTCTACCTCCTGTGCCTACTCTTCCTTATGTACTCATATCTGCAAGGTACATGCATTCTTATATCTGTAGATCTTTTGCTGGTGTGTTGCCTAGATGTGGTAATTATGGGAAAGAGGGCAGGAGTTCTTTTTGCAGCTGGTGCTCCAAACCTTTGCAGAGTATGTTTTATATCCTGATTCCAGTTCACTAAGAGCAGAGACTGGTTGTAAAAAATCTAAACCATGCCGTCTCTGGCCACAGTTAATGGTTATTGCTATCTTGCACATTCATATGTCTTCTACCTTTTTTGATGTGATACCTGGAACAGAGTCAGTCCAAGGCTTGAGCCTCTAATAAAGGGCCAAAAAATTGTTGTGACTGTGACTTCTAGTGAATTACTGAAGCCTTTCTTCCTGTCAGTTTCTGTTGTTCAAAATATGACTAAAAGTAATATACAATTGGAAATGCAAAGTATTATTAGGCTTAGGTGGATTCTGAACTAGGATTTATTGTGTACCTTGTCAGAGTAACTTTTGGACAACCCATTCTCTTACTGCAGCTCCATTCTCCTGCAGCTGCTGTATGAACTGTATAGTAAGGTAGATTTTCATTTTGTCACAAGCACTCTGCTGTGGGCAAATTGTTTTCCTTTCCTGAAACTTTTTCATGACTTCTTGAACAGGTAAATTGCCTCTCCCAATACAAGCAGCAGTTTTTGTGTGGGTTTTTCCAACTCTTTACAACTCTTTATGCTTGCTGAGCAGGATGATGGTGGGCAACCATGTCAGATAAAATTACTTCTCCTTTTGTAATAACCCCCTTTTTAAAAACAGGCAATCATTGAAGTGAATTATCAGCCTGCTAAGCCAGATGTAATATGCTCAGGCTTAGGCAACACTTTGCTTTCTGGATTCCCTTCATCTCTGTTGCACCAGGGAGAAACTGCTGGAGAGGTCTGCAGTACTCCATAAGTGTGCCGGTCACCCCTCTGTAGTGAGAAGCTGGGGAAGGAGACTGCAGGAATGTGTGGGGAAAACACACTTCTCTTGGCCATACAAATGTGAAGGGTGAGAGAAGAGTGGAAGATACTGGAAACACCTTCTTGTACTCTTCCTTAGGTCCCCTTTTCTCACTCTGAAGTACCTTTCCCCCCAAGCAAACTGCTCTTCTGATTGAACAATAAGCCCAGTGGTCAGGAGGGGTGTCCTTTCCGTCAGTTTTGATGCAGTTGTCACCCCTTTCTGAAGGTGATGCAGGCAATGAGAGTGAAATTTCAAACGTTATGGTGCTATAGCTGCTTTGTCTGTGTAGAGAAATTGGAGGATTAAGAGTGAGAATGACTGAGTGGAAGACCCTTGTTGTATAAAAATGACAGATGCCCTGGTTTAAAAGGTGACAATTTGCCTATGCAGTGAAATGGTTCTGTCAAGGCATCAGGAAAATTTGGGGACTTGAGTGTAGAGAAAGAAGCATTTGAAAGTACAGTCTGCCCTGAGCTTCTGAAGTAGCCTCCGAGCTCCAGAACTGATGTTTTGTAATTTTGCCTTATCATCTGCTTGGGTTTATCATAGTGGTAATAGGGATAATGACAGAGAGTCAGTCATTTCCACTTAGATGCCAGTTTTTAAGTAATAATAAGCTCACAGCGGGTTCGATTTGGTCTGTGCTGAGAGTACCTGGGGTTATTTTCCCTTTGCTTTCTCATGGTAAATTATCTCAGCCCACCAGGGCCAAGCTGATTTTCTAGCTGTAAAAACAGAAGACGAACACGCAGCACTGCACCGCACTCTGCACTTAGCTGCTTCCTCCTTTGTTGTTTTCTTTATGTTATTTAGGAAGAAAAAATTCTCTGAGCCACCCATTATGGTTCGAATCCAGGCCATAAAAAATAGTGTAAACTAATAGTGGACTGTCTCACCTAACCCTATCACCCCATGCATCTCTTCTCTGTATTGCAATCCCTAATGGGAACATTTAAAACCAGTGCTTATGATAATGCCCTTGTTCCCATGGACACCACAGCACTGCAGAACCAAGATTAATGGAGGACCATTGAGACTGGTCCTAAAAGATTGTCCCTCTTGTGTATTATGGTCTGTCATGCTGCATCCATTAGCAGAGGAGCGGAGGGTCCTCATCGTGTTGGTATCACTGGGACCAAATCGAGCTACTGCAAGATGGCATTTCCATAGCACATCAACAGATCATTTCACCACTGCTTAAGGCATCGTAAATTGGACTTATAGCTCAGCTGCTGGCATAAATAAGTCCCTTTGATAGTTAGTGGAAGACGTTATGACACTCCAGGGTACAGGAGGGGACATTGGCACTGTCATTTTTTTTCTCCAGCCCTGGCACCCTGGTGCCTCTGATCTTTCTGAAGATTCAGGGCACGCGCTCTTCATTACGGTTTGGGCACCAGGGACTTGTTTTTTTTGCAAGATTAATGAGCGCCACGGAAATTCTCCAGCGCATCTCGATAATTAAGTCTTTGTTTATCAAAAAACAAGTTATATTAGGAGCAGAAAATTCGCAGTAATTATTCATAATTCTAACAATTCAAGTATAGCTACCTCATTTGCCTGGGTAATTCTGCTTTTTAATTTCTTGCATACATTTGCATATTAATTTTGCCCGTCGGCTGCAGCAGGCTTTGACAGTTTGTTACTATGTGATGGTTTTCACAGGGGTGCGACTCAGTTGGGTGGCATTTCGACTGGGTGCAATGATAAATTATGAATTTTCTAATTTGCTGCATAATGAAGTAACCCCTTCCAACCCAATTAAAAAAAAAAAAAGCAAAGAGGGTGCCTTTTAAATAATATTTCCCAGGTATTTCATCTCTCCAATTTTGTTGTTGTTTTTGTTTTGCAAGCGTTTTTTTTTCACTTAAAAAGCAGATGACTGCATTTGCGGCCTTTCAGAATGACTGTGCCTTTCCATACATCAAACATGATTCATGATTCATGTATCCCCAGACTATGTTCATGCTGTAAATTGGCCACTCCTCAACCCTCAGGGCAATCAGGGATGATAGCAAAGAAGTCCTAGTTTCTTCTCTGATGTCCAATTTGGGCTGTAGTGATCTGAGTGTATGAATCTGTCTGTCTGTGTGTCAGGGAGCAGGGATTTCAAATGAGGGAAATAAATGATGTGTGTTTGTTTTACATACTTCCTCGAGAGGCTGTACTGCTGCAAATTAACTGCTAAACTACTGTGTGGGTTTCCTTCTAATTTCTTAAAATGGTTGTAGAAATAAATATATATGTATTTATTACTTCAGCATTGTAAAAAAGGATCTGCGGAGACTTAATTTGTGGGTGAGAGAGAAGGGATTTTAGTTCAGTGTTGGTAAGTGTGTTCGGTACATTTGGTAATTTTATGCTCATAATGCAGCACTTAGAAAGCACAAGTATTGCTGGGTAAAATTTGTGGTGTTTCATTATGCAACTGCAGACGGGCAAAGCAGTTTAGAAATACTGTAGGCCTGATGCCATCCTGACTTTAAAGAATCTGAAACAACCCAGACAATCTGTTTAGCATAAAGCAAATATTGTAATTATACAATTGTGCTGCATTTTTAATATACTACAATTTCTATACATTTGATTGTCTCTAAAAAAATCTGTGTTATTAAGGAAAGCCACGATTTTATCAGAGGCTACACCACAACCACATGGCAGTAGATCATGGAAGATTTTGACATTAATACCCCACAACCAAGCAGCAGAGAGCACCCAGCATTAATGCAAAAAAACCCACAAAGTGTAGATTACATAACATTAATTCTGCATGTCCCCATAAGGTGGGCGAGTAGTCCCCCACGCTACTCTCCCCCAGCCTGGGAACACACTGCACAAAGCTCCAGCACCACCTTACATACACACAGCAGAGCTGCAAAGTGCTGAGCACTGCCATTCATCGCAGTTAACATTATTATAACACACAACAGACAATGTAAGCCTGGCACAACTGGGCAATGTGAAGCACAGTGATATTACAGCATAATCACACAGCTAAATTCATGCCTACAGTATAGAGCGAGCAGCAATAATACTGAGCACAATACAAGTGCTGTCATAACATATATTAAAGCTGTTCAGCACAGCCACAAAGTGTGGTAGCATGCTGCATGTTTATACATAAAAGCAGAAGCAGCCTGTACTCAGCCTCGCAGACAGTGCAGTGTTGGTGCTGCTCCCCACAGCTGGGTGCCCACCTCTGACCAGACAGGAGCACCTACAGCCAACCAACCACAGTGAAACACACACAACAGCACCAAAACACACACAGCTTGCACTCCTCTGGTACAGAACATAGATCCACAGCATCAGTCCATAACAAAACCCAAACAAATGCCTGACATATGCACTCATTAGCACGATTTAATAGTGCTGAGTGATACTACAACACAGTCGCAAAGCACTTTGCCTCATACTGACCTAAAAGAAATAAAACTTCCTTCAAATGTACCACAGTAAGCTGAAAGAGAACACCTTGCTACTGATTTATATTAATAATGAGAAAGATTCTCTATCTGATCTTTTATGATGGAAAATGTAGTTTTGTCAAAATCAGGCTTTTCCATTGGAATGTTTTGGTTTAATGACATTTTCACAGAAGGTGAGGAAATGTTCCCTGTGGTTTCTTTAAAGTTACCTAGTCCATTTATACTTTTTTAATATTTGTATAACTTATTATCTTTGATTTTTTTGTATGATTAAGAAGGTTTTTTAGCACATCAGAATTGTTCAGGTCAATCACTCTCCTAATTTAACTTGGGGATGAATGCAGTTTTTTGTTTTGTTCTGAATAGGACCCATTTTTTAATTAATAATTTTTTAATCTATGGGAGAGGAAGTCTTGTCTCTGTCTTTTTATGAAGGTGACTGCAAAACCCAGTAAGTGCCTAGGTGAAACCACCAGCGAAACAACAAAATCATAAAGTTTCTCAACACCACAACTAGTGCAGCAAGAACAAGATGCCTAATGTTTAACTGTTGTAATACTATTGAAATGATGAGGCACACCCCCTTCAAAACAAGTTCCCCTGCCCCAGGCTTTGATTCAGAAGTGTCAGTCTGGAGGGCATTTGTAGCCTGGGCTGCCCCATGGAAAAGCACAATGGGGCTCCACAGTGTGAGGCTATCGTGGTGCGGCACTGGGGAGAGCTGGAGTGAACCCATATGCTGCTGTAAGGCAGTGTCACAGTACACGGTCACAATCTTGTTTTCTGGTGTCTGCATCACAAAACATTAGAACTGTGTAAAGGGAAGTTACTGATCATTAAATGTATGCTAATATCATGAACCTTTGACTGAAAACATCAATATACTCCAGTAAAGTGCACCGTTAGTAAATGGCAATTAATATTTATCTAATCTGATTTATATTAGGGCTTTCTGTAATGCCCACTGCTGTATCATCTATGCTGTGATCAAAGGCAGCAGACATACATAGCAAAGCATCTTCCCGGACTTCAGTCTCCTCCCTTCTCTCATTCTCTTTCACTTTATTATTTATTATTATTCAAATTTATACATCACTAAACAAAAGAGCACTCATCCCAAGCCACTGATAAACTCTTAAAAATACATCTCATAAAAAGAGCAGACTCCACAATTATCCATGGATAAAAATGCAACAGCAACCATGTGACTATACTAAATTTAATCAAAATTACTAACAAATCACCACCAGAGTTCCTTCCAACCATTTCTTTGCTTATATTTTGCCAATGAATACACAGAAAAGACTGGTTTTGTACTGACACCTGAAGGTTGTTTTGAATCAAAAACCAAGTGTATTTGAATGATAGATCCTATCTGAGAAATACCCTTTCCCTTTTAGTACCTGTACCGATTTCTTAGGGAAATCTGATGAAAAATCTGTGCCTGCCTTGTTTCAGTGCTTGGTTGTTTTAACAGCTGCTGTAACCTAGGGCTTTCTGTTGAAGAAGGCTTGGAAAGGCCTGAGACATTCTGCTCTGGAGAGGGGGCACTTGCACATGGTGGACTGATCTCCAGCCCCCCTGACAGAGGTTATGAATTATTTTCTGTTGATCATTTTCAGGAGAGAGCAGTGGACTAGCAGGGAGAGGTCTCTAAGTGCTTGTGGAGGAGGAGGAATGGTACAACTAAACAATGTAAAGAGGCTTTTGAGACTTGATCATTCCTGCAGTGGTTCTAATGGACTTTGTAGGATAGAGAGTGCTGAACTTGGGATGGTCTTGTACGTACCACTCTTTGAGAGTGGTCCATGTAGGGGATTGTCCTCAGACCAAGGCTATGGTTGCTTCCTGAAAAGTGAGTTAAGGATCAAAACCAAAACCTAAAGGTGAGATTATCAATCAGTGTGGACTATCAGAGTTCCAGTGCCCGAGGGCACATTCTGAACTGCTTTTCTTTAACTGTGTGGAGGTACCCAAATTGCAGTGTAGAGGTACCCAAATTGCTTTAATCCTTTGCTGATTTCATGATTTACTTTTTCTCCTCTTGTGGGGAAGGGTTAGTGGTTTGACATTCACTTAAACTCACTCCCTACTATTTCCTGACCTGAAATGTGTTTTCAAAATTGGCTGCAAGGTGAGCTTAGTTTAGGGATTTAACTCTGTAGACCACACTTTCATGGACCATTTCCTTTCCTTACACCTTAAGCCTCTGTGTTTGACGATTACAAATGCTTCACTGTGTGGCTCACTGTAGGTGTTCTAAATAAGCCAGCCTTTTTATAGGAAGTTAAATACATTATATTCCTTTTATATATTTCCATTATATGAGACGTGACAGAGATTATTGTGTTAGTGTTTCTTCCTTCAAGACTCTGTTTTGCACTTCAGAAATGCACTACTTTTTGAAGGTTTGAGGATAAACACTGGGGCACCAGGGCTGCTGGCTTGTGTGCAGTGAGAAAGGGACTCTCTGTATCCTTTCAGGAAACTTATCTATTACTCATCTGCTAGGTTTTCTTAGAATTGGGGAATATTTTGCCTGGGAAAAAATATCTGTACACCATTCATATATAAAAGATTTAGAATGATTTACTATTGAAAACTGACTCTGACTCCAGAACTGTTAATAATAATAAAGAAGGTCAACAGGATGTGTAACCCTCCACTTATCTTTGTTATACTGCTCCTGGATTCACTTGCAGAGGTAGATGCATAAAAATTTCTCCCCCACTAAAATCAGTTAGAGAAACTTATCTCTACAATATTACAAACAGAATATAATGTATTTAGTATTGGAATATATAGAAATAAATTACTGAAAATTTGATGCATAAATGTACTTCTATAACGATGCTACTTTAGAATAATTTTTAAACTATTTTGCAATTACTAATTAAGTATATAATTTAGATTTTAAAAGCTCTGTCTTAAATAGAAATGTGGATAAGAGAAAAACCCAAGATTCTTTGTTGATGTAGAAAGCCTCTAACTTATTATATCCTTCCTAAAGTCAAAATGCCCACAAGGCAGTGACATTTCAGACAGTCTTTGCTCAAAGAAACAACACTTTGTACCTTATTCCCCAGGTATTACTATATCTATTAAGTTTCATCCAGGAGGAACTGCTTGTTGCTTTCTCTTGTGTAGGAAGCTATTGCTTACTGGTTTTATTTGCTATTTTTCAATCTACATTAGTCAGGGTGAGTACACAAATGATAGAATGACCTGGGCTGGATGGGACCTTAAAGATCATCCAGTTCCAACTCCTCTGCTCTAGAAAGGGACATCTTTCATTGGAACAGGTTGCTCAGAGCTCCATACAACCTGGCCTTGAACACTACCAGGGATGACACATCTACAGCTTCTCTGGAAAACATGTGCCTCACCACCTTCAGTGTAAAGAATTTCTTCCTAATTCTAACCTACCCTTTTTCATTTTGAAAACATTCTTGTAAGCTCTCTTCAGGTGTTGCAAGGCTGCAATTAGGTCATCCTTTTCTTTCACATCTTCTCTTTTCCCTGCTGAACAATCCTAATTCCCTCAGCCTTTCCTTATAGGAGAGGTGCTCCATCCCTCTAATCAACTTGGTGGCCCTCCACTGCGCTTGCTTCAACAGGTCCATGTCCTTCTTGTGCTGGGGACCCTATAAAATAAAGCAGTTTTCCTTCTGAACCAGAAGATAAACTTGGATAAAGGTCAGTGAAATTTTGTATCCAATTACACATGGTGGACTGTGAAAGCACTTCAGGTTGATTCCAGAACTACTTAATCACTCTTTGGCAGTGACCATGAGATACTATATGCCATCAGTGGACATGATTCTCTCCCAGGAGATGATTCTCTAGGCCTTCAGTCATTAAATCAGTCAATTTACTTGACAGACAGAAATACCTTTAACTGTGAAACCAGAGTCAGGCCAGTGGGGTTACTCTCTGACATCCTCTTATGCCTACATCAGTGGTGGCCAGCTGCTGGGTCTGGAGCTGCAGCTGTCTTGCCAACAACAATGGCTGTCCATTTTTCTGTGGACTTGAATAAATCGCTCAGGCTTAACTTTGGAAATGCTGACTATCCCTTTATGCTGCTAGGTCTACTGCTCATTTCCATGAAATACTTGTATTCCCCAAAAAATTCATTTTGGAATTGTTAAAGTAAAAAGGATAGCAACTACTTACAAATGTGTGGTAAAATGTAATTAGCAAAACAGACTGGAATATTAACTTTCTCCCTTTTGATGCAAATAGTTTTAATTTAGCTTCTTGCTTTCTAAATTAAGCATGTGTATTTCAGAAAAAAAACCCTAAAAGGAGAAAAAAAAAGAGTTTGAATTGCCAAAAGAAGCCATTTAGTTGAAAAAATATTTGCCATATAAGTGTCTTAAAAGAATAAACCCTTCCACCACATTTATTAACAAAACAGTATTTGTAAATCATCTTCAGTGTGACAACAATAACTATATGTTAATTATTGTTAATAATAAAGTGTCAGTGAAGGGACTGAAAAGTTTTTAAAATGACTGTGTGAAAAATATGCAAGACAGCAAGTTCAGAACCTAAAGCTATAAATACACAAGGGAATAGTTATTTAACATGTGCTGTAATTTGCAGTATTTAATTCTAATATTAGAGTTGCGGCTTTTTTATGTCAAATCTGGAAAGCTTCAGCAATGTTAGATAAAAATGGTCATGTCTGCATTTGATGAAATAGACTGTGCTGTATTTTATAACAATGCCAGATAGACTTAGTCTCCGTTAACTGAGATCTTTCTCATTATATGAGCAGGACATAGAAAAAATGTTTTCATTTTCCTATATTCAGTAAAGGCAAACTATGTTTAGATTTCGGTAATGATCTGCAAAGACTGGCAACATGCAGTAAAGTTTGTCAAAAAGGATAACATGCATTGACTTAACTCTCCTGATCAATGGGTTCAGTCCAGTCTAATTTTTTTGCAACATGGGAGGAAAAATTCAATATATAATTTTGTGTTATTTAGGGGAACCATGAATGTAGAATCAAGGGAGGGAAAGGGGGAGAAATAATAACTGAAATAATGCCTGAGAAGCAAATAGATTTGACTGCAGTGCCCAACCCCCCCTAACTGTATTTGTGTACACTGGTTCAGAGTTTAAGATTCAGATAACACTCAGTATTCAAATTTGTCATAAGCCATATGTGCAGGTGAGAAATTGCAATGTTTTGAACTGTTTAAAATTCATTTTATTTGAAACTGTGCTTCAAAACCAGAACAGTCCTGCTAACATTCTAAACATCACTTGACTCTTTAATAATATTGCTCAAGATATTTTGAGCAGAGCTAATTTTAAAGTACAGGTACTTAGCTAGAGTTTATACCCCTTACCAACCAAGAAAGTTGTGTCATGTTTACGTCAAACTTGATTGTGCTATTTGTGTTTAATAGGAGATCCTGTGAATATCATTGCTTAATTTTATTTTGCTTATAAGTAGGATGGCATGCATAGCACTCAGAGAAAAAAAGCAACATTTTAAGTGTGTGCTTCTGTAACAGTGCTTTGTATTGATGTATTAGTGTATAAAAAGAATTGAGTACAGCATAGGAACTGGACAGTACTATTCTGTTGTTTTTATATGAGATATAAACCTAAGCCTGTATTTCAGCACCCTGGGGCTTGCTTATTTCACTGTCTCATATTCTTGATGGCCAATACCTCCAATGGAGGTAGTTGTGAGCCAAGAAGCATTTGTGCTGAGGTTAGGTCTGAATGGGAAGCAGGGCTGCTGGGGTCTAGACAATCCTCATCCTGTCTAACTTCAGCATATTATCTTCTTTTCTCACTCAGCTTGCTAAAAGTTTCATAGACATCTGTGATGTATTTTGGAATAACCTTTAATTTAGCAGCTTGTCTTTATCAGCCTACAGTGCTTTTTGTTCTCCACAAAAGCAAACCAGTGTTACTTGTTCACTAACCCAAAAGCAGTGGCAATATTGAGGAGAGAAACGAAGAAAAACAAAACTGATTAGGGCAAGATTTTCTTTCAGAGAACCTATTTCTGTCACAGGGGGATGTATAAATAAAATAATGTTTCAATAATTTATGCAGTGCATGCAGGAAAAACACTGGAAATGTGAAACAAAAATGACATATAAAGAACAACTGAAGTTGATAACTGCTTTAATCAGCTCAGGTGATAATTCTGAAATATATGGAAATATCGTTCCTATTTTCAGCTCATGAATGGCAAAAGACTTTTGGATTTGTGTCCCTCTCCCAGAACATCGCTCTAATATTCTTCTCACTGCAAGGCAGGAGCAGATGAGATGTGGTCATGACATGGACGTGAAGTTTCTCCTTATCACGAAGAGGCAGCACAGGCTAGTGGTCAGTATGGAGGAAAAAGGAGCTCAGTACTTAGACCTCAGCTCAAAGCTTGTTTTGGGAAGACAGTTAAGCTTGTATCTTACTTTAACTGTGCCTCCACTTACCTGCCTGTAAGAGAAGGGATTTATCTGTTTTCCTGGGGAATCATGAAGTGTAAAGAATACAGAAAATGCGCTGTGGGAACTTTTAAAAAATTGATCTCCCTAATGACTGATGAGCTTTTCTGCCTCCTTTTCTCTCCTCAAGTCTCTGCAAATGCCCTTGGCCACAGCATTTGTCCTCAGATTCCTGTGTCAGCTCATTATAAAAAGAAAAGTTGCTATGGCATCAACTTGGTGCTCACAGAGAAGGTTGAGAGAAGCAAGCAGGGCTGGCTGGGGCCTGGGAAATGGTGGGGCTGAGAAGGGAAGGTGGCCAGGAGAGCTCAGGGGTGACACTGGGGTCTCTTGCACCTGCAGTGGTGCAGCCACTCTTTGCAGGGGTCAGGGCCTGACAGTCCCTCAGTACGAACCCTGGGTGTTGGCCTCTTGCAGGATTTATGTGGAGGCGTGCTATTGTTCTGCAGGAGTTCTTTGTATTGGCTGTTTGCTTTTCTTGGCCTGCTGGAGGAAGGGGCAGGTCATTTGTGTCACAATCCTGACACAGCATGGGGTTGGGCAATGGTGGCGGCAGCCGTGGGAGACAGGGGGGGCTCATGTTGACTCAGAAAGGTTGGGTCCCAAATGGCTGGGACTGGGAAGTTGCTGGCATGTCACTGGGTGAGAGTGCTGAAGAAGTTGAAGCCTCTTTTTCTGTCTCTTCCTCTCCTTCTCTTTCCCTTCCATCTCTGTCTGCTCCCCCTCCCACCAGCCCTTTGTCGACACTTGATCATTTACATCAAGTTGACATTCGCTGAGTTTACTCAGGGGTCTGTAATTGTATTCTTTCACCGGTTCTGCATTACCAACCATGAAAATGGAATCTTATCATCCCTGACCAATTTTTAATGTACAAAATGATTTGGCCGGGGTTCAAAGGGAGTCACAATTGAAATCAGGTGAATGATACATGTAGGGTTTTTTTCAGTTTCTCCGTGCCTTGATTTGATTTTTCTCGTATGGCATATAGGGAGATGTACCTTATTTTTATATGTGTGTGTGTACAATCCATATAAATGCATGTATATACTCCACATATATACCGATGCACTATCCTCCTATCTAAATTTTGTGTACATATCACTCAAATTTACCCATTTGCAATGCAATGGATGACAATGAAGTTTGCTCTAATCCCTAAAAAGCAATCAAAGAATTGGAACAGGGTTAAAACCTGCTGATAGTGCACTGCGATTAATAGGACATTATTAAATAGCCCCCCTCCTTCAGCTCCTTTTCCCTCCGCCCCCCTCCCCCACTATCTTGCCAGATGAAAAGAGGCCTGGGAGACAAAATAAATAAATAAATGAGGTTACATTTACATTATAAAGAATAGGGAAGAAAACAATAGGGAATCCTCCTCACTGAAAAGCATACCATTTCCAAAGGGACAGAGTCCTTAAAGTATGAGGGGGCGAAGGGGAGTGCCTGCTCTCAAATATCATTAGAATGTTTTTTATCTTTTGGCAGTTTCATATTGTGAATAATACGGACATTTATAAGTCAGTCAAGCTGCTTCTTTCAAGAGTACAGTTCCTTAAGATCAAGGAATCTATCAACTTACATAGCTCCCTTAGCTATCTTATCTAAGTGCCTCACAAATAGGAATGTATTTATCCACACAATCCCTGGGCAGGAGGAAAATGTTCTTGTATCCATTTTATAGATTGAGGAGAATGACAAAGAGATTCAGGGCCTCGAAACAGCTGCTGTTTTTCGAGGGTCTGGCTTGAGGCAACCAGAACTTTCTACCTTTCCTCTTCTTTAGGAGCTGCCCTCTGTTCTGCCCAGATGCTAGAGACCCACCTGTATTGCTGAATTAAATGGTTTCTGAAAACTACACTGAAGAAATGCCAGGCTTGACATTTCTGAGTAATTGGCTGCTTTTAGAACAATTGACTTCCTTGAGGTAATGCAGAGAGGAGGTGACTATCCTGGGAACAGAACCTGGCCTTTGCCAATCACAGGATGATGTTTCGTTAGACCGTAGAGAGTGTGTGCTGGTAAGGGAGGGAATATGTACATGGAATATTGAATCAATAGAAGGGTCTTTTTTATAAATGCTCAGAGTGGACAAATGATCATCTAATTGTTTTATCTATAACAAGTCTGTTGTGGGAAGAGATCTCATGTTTTGTCTCTGTGCAAGGGATGTGTGTGCCCCTTCTATGAAGGGAAGTTGCACAATGACAATAGAACAAGGTCTTTCCAAGTGCTCTTAGGGTTAATATTTTTTGGAATTGGGACAATGGCATAACTGGGAAGAAAATATATCTTTGATGGGGATTTGTAGTGTTGAAGTGACTGGTAAAACAAATGACATTCCAGGATGCTCTGCTGGTGATGTCAAACTCAAAGCTCTGGGAAAAAGATAAACCAAATCTGGAAGCATTCTTAAGCCATACATGCTATGAAATAAACCTTGCGACTGAATTCTCACAGGATGCAGTGTGCTATGTGTAATATCCATTTGTTTTAATTGGAAAGTTTTTTGACATTCTTAAATACATTTGCAATTTTAATCTTATTTAGATTCTAAAGAATCTCTCCCTGAAATATTTGACCACCATTAAAAAAAATTGGTTTCTTTAAGGAATCATCAGTTTATCTAATTTTTGGTGGAACTCCAGAACAGGTAAGATTTCTGAAGTCAGTGTCTACATGCCCTTTTTGTGCTGTGAAATAAGAAGTATAAACTCTGTGCTTCTAAAATTAGCTTTGATATAAACTGTTGCTTCTGATAAATAATGTTATGGGAAAAATTACAAATTTCCCTGTAATCTGTGTATCCGTTGTTAGGGACTTTGCTGGCAAAATATAGATATCTCTTAAAGTTCTCATTGAAGTGCTTTTTGGTCATTGTGTACTCTATTTCTCGTCTCACTCAAGTAGCTGTGATTTTATACTAAAGACTAGAGTTTAGCCTGACCAGAATGAAATTGTTGTTCATCTCCCAGATGTATTCAGATAGTGTTTTGATGTTTTATGGTGAACAGTGTTCCTAAAAAGGATTTGCATACTCCCTTTGGAGTTGTTCTGGCAGGGTGGTTTTCCAGACTGGAGTCAACACATTGCACACACAATAACGGGGAAAGCGCAGTTATTTCTGTACTTCGGAAGTATCCAGTGGCACATCTAAAAATGTGATGATGGTTAAGCACTGGCTCAAAGATGACAAAAATCAAAGAAAGCTTTTCTATACAAAGCTTTGCTTCCACAGTCTGTGTTTTTGAAAAAGTGGGTGTTGGTGGCTAAAGTAGTGGGCTAAGCTAGTCCTCTCATATATAAACTTTGTAATGAGAGAAATAAACAGAGCTGCAATTGTAAATCAGAGTTTCCTCAATGCAAAGTGTTTTTTAAGGAATGGGAAACAAAATAACAAGTAATTCCTCCTTGGAGTTCTGTACAATGCTTGACATGATTGGTGATTGCTCTGAGAAAAACGTTGGAGAAAAGCTTTCTTTTTCCAAAGGAAAGCTTTGGATGTTGTTTAGTTGAGGGGTACAGGAAGCTCAAATAAACATGTCGGTGCTGCTACTTTAATGTAATTTTCATGAAACTAAAATAATGCTATTTCTGCCCAGTCAAAGAGTACAGAAAATAAAGATAGATACATTATGATATTAGAAAGGTGAGAAGAGTTCATTTTCTGCATTCTTTAGCCTGGCACTATGTGTGCTATGTGGCCTCCTAATGTCCATGTGTGCCGAAGTTTTGTTGAGCATGTTAAAGGCAAGAGACACACTGTATACATTGGCAAACTGGCAGAGATTAACTTCTAAAAAATCTTTGTGAGTAACCTGTGAAACTGAAAAGGCAATGCTGCAGGTGGCTCTCAGGAGGATGATGGTTCTGAATCTGGCAAAGGGGAGGTGGATTGCAGATTGCTGAGGTATTTTTACAAATATTTAGTTAATTGACTCTTGTATTCTGATATTTAATGATCTAAGTATGATTAAAGACTTTAACTTTCTTTTGTCTCTGCTGTGGTACAAGTCCTTGCAATAATATAAAAATATTAATAACTATTGTGCTGTTTTCATTATGATTTCAATAAGATAACTTCTGCATTTAGCTTTACTGTAAAAACGATTATGTATATAGCATATCATAACTCAAGATGGTCTTATGGTTTTGGTCACAGTGATATAGAGGATAGTAATATACAACCTTTGCTAAATAAGGATGAAATGAAAATTTATAGCAGGCCATAAGTACCATAATTAATACAATAAAGTCTGCTTTTAGCTGTTGATTTTTATTATTGCAGGATCACCTGTATCACAGGAGCATTCTTGACATTTGCCAGAGTTAGAAAGATTTATCCTTGGGCTAAAGCAAAATGCCACAGGCAGAAATGGTGATAAATTCTGTGAGTTTTTCAGAGTAGATTATTTAGAACTAATACTAAAAGAAAGGCAACTGAAAAGAACCTCTACACCCTCTACCAAATCAGTTCTGGAATCAAATCATCATGACTAAAACTACCTACTTAGGCACTTTTATTTTTGTTTGGACAACCTGTGAATGAAAATGGCGAGCTTATTAACAAAATCTAAAAAAAAAAAAAGCAGAATTGCAGGTAATTAAATTATCTCCTTTGGGATACTATAATTTCATAAGAGATGTGGTAATCTTTGGATAAAAGGAAGCTTGAGAGTTATCTAAAATGAAGTAATAAAACAAAGTAAAAGCTGAGGCAAAGATTCTGATGCAGTTCATGGGAAAAAGATATGTTCACAAAAACTATTCTATATATGAGTTTAAATTTTTTGAATGCCATTTAGCATAGGAAGGTATCTAGAAGTCAAAACTGCTCAAAAATTGAGTTATGATCTCACAACAGGCATATCAGCACAAAAAAATCAAAGTATAAAAGCATTGGGGAAATAAAACTTTCAGAGATAGTGCCTTTACAACACATAAAGTGTTTGATTATTATATTTTCAATTATTTCATCATTAAACTGCATCTGCTGATTCTTGCTAGGATTCTAGTTTGGATGTGTGATGGCTCAGCTCCATATATTGGGTTCACAGCTGATTTTCATTTTCTGTGATGCAATTGCTTGGGGCTGTGCATACTTGCTGTAGGGGTTTTGTAAAAGGATAAAAAAAAATAGTGGTTCTAATCCTGTTTCAGCTTCTTGCCTAAATCAGAATTGGTGCATGGGTTGTCTACAAAGGCATGTAGGCAAAGGACCCCAGAAAAATGTAATCAAGGTAGGGCTCTGAATCTTACTTTTCTGTTTCTACAAGGGAAAAATTGCTATTCATGAGTAAAAAAACATAATAATTTTCAAAGAACATTTTGGATATTCAAAAATTGCATATTGCATATGGGCAATATCAGACAACACCAGCTGCAGTCAGAGTCATGAGATTCTTATCCATAGTTGGGTGTAAAGTGTGTGACTTCTCCATTTTTCTTTTTGATATTGTCCTGGTTGTGTACAGAAGCAGCAAGGTCCCTGGGGAGGTTGTCCTTTTCATGTAGGTGGAAGAGGATTGGGTTGCATTCCTAGGACAGCTAGGAATTTTTGCAGAGGAGGCAATTTCTTGCTGAGTTGAACCACACTAACGTAACTTGCTATTGTTCAAGAAGAACTTTATAAAAGCTGTTGCAAATCTATATGCTACCTAATTTTTTTCCTTTGCTTTCTTTCATTGTTTTTGCACTGAGTTTTTTAGTACTATGATACATAGAATCCTCTCTATGTTTGCATAAAATATCTACTATTGTAAATTCTTAGTATTTAGAAAAATAAAAAATTGAGGTAATATTAGAATTATTTGTAGTTTTAAGTCTGGGGTTTGGAAGTACTAATGAATAAACCAAGAAGTAATTGAACAGCTGTGAAATGAGAAGAAATTTTCTAGGAAATGAGGGAGTTGTATCAGAGAAAGGCTGTGTGGGCTGAGCCCTAAAAGTTTGTACATAAAAAAAGGTCCGATTAAACATGTTCTTGGATTTTGTCTTTCTATTGTATCTCAAAATCTTTTATAAAATATGCATATTTCTTAAATTAAATGACTTGTCCAGTGCTCAGAGCACTGCAGATCTGTGCCCCTGCATCTGAGACCCAAGATGAGTTATTATCTGGTCCTTATCAGACCTAAAGTTTGCACTCTTTAGTTGTCTTTGTGCAAATGCTCTTTTGCCAAGAAATCAATGCAGAAGACACTTGATTTTTACCCCTGTGAAGCCAAAATTGTAGCAACTACAAGCAGTGAGTAGTGTGCACTTACTGGCTTTTCTGAGTAGAACCATGCCAAGAGGCCACAGTTATGTGAAAGGGAAGGACCTCTCTCTTTCCAACTTCCACTTGTGTTTGGGTCTGCATGTCAAGGGTATCATTTATTGCTGCTTTTTACATTTTACTTACTATGTGATTGACACTGTCGAGTCAGTCTAATATTAAACCCAATGTATAATGCCTGGCAATGTTAGAAAAGCATCCATGACATTTAAAAAAATTTGTGGGGATCTTAATTTTAAAGAAGCAGCATTGCTCTGCATTGTTCGTTACTCAGACATCACTGTATATCCATATGTGAAAAGAGGGAGGGAAGCTGATTAGAAGGAGGCACAATCAATAAAAGTGAGATTGATTCCTCCTTCCTTCAGTGTCTGAGTTATATATGAAAGGTAAATAAAATGTGTACATGGGGGGATGTGATTTTGTTGCGATAATACTATGCCTTTTGAATACAACTTAGTGAGATGTTTATTATTTTATTGTTTTATATAAATGAGATAACTAGTCTTTATTTTGTCATTGGTTTTCATGCATATATTTTTCTTCTCCATTTGCAAAATTCAAAAAAATATTTGGTCTTCAATTCTTTAGATTATTGACGGCAATATTTGGAAAAGGAAGGAACAGATGAGACCTTTTAACTGTGTCTAAAAAGAAGGTCTAGAAATCTTCCAGATATGTTTGCTGTTTGGTCTTCATAATGTTACTGTTCAGTTAATTCTAGAACACCTTATGAGCCAAAGCTGTAACATCCAATAGATCAAGGTTAATAATGCTGTGGTCGAACTTTATGGATAAACTCAATAAAGTAACTAGTTAAAGTAACAACTCTGTTAAGTATACATATGTGAGTCTAGTGAGAACTTTAATATATTGTAAAAGTGCTTTTGCAAAACTGGAGCTCAGATCTCTCATGGATAGAGTTAATTGTACCCTTGGTTTAAAAACCACAAACTTTTGGGAACCCTTTCCATTCTTCTACTACTGTCTCTTTTGTTCTAGTTTCCCAACAGCCATGTTTCTTTCCATCTTACCCACTTTTGCTCTGATTTCTACTTCTACCTTGAAGCTGCTGACTCTGTCTCCTTTTGAGGGGTCCAGGAAAGAGATGGATTTTTTCTACTTTTGATCCCTTCAGGTGTACTGAGGCGGTTGAAAACACGGTGTTAAAATGAAAGGTTGATCAACCAGAAAAACTTCCATTTAAGCAAAGCATGGGGAGAAAGTAACTTGGTGAAATACACTGGTGACTGAATCTACTGGAGGCTCAAATACTTCTAATAATTTTGCTTCTGCAGATGCCTACTGTATCCATAGAGATGCACAAAGCTAGCAGTGATTTTATGGAATCCCTCGTCAGTTATTTTGCTGATATGTAGTAAATTATCTTGATTTTGCTGATATGCAATAAATTATCCACATCCACCAAATTCTGGGAGAGTTAAAGACAAGGGAGGTAGTGCTTTATATAGTTCTCTCTGTTCTTGTCTCTATAAACTGCTTCAGTGTTTATCCAGAAAATGGAGACCTCCGTGGACAGTTCTTTGGAGTTTTAGCACTCTCTTAAATAAACTCTTCCTGTGAGTAGATCCTGGTGACATCAGACTGCTGTACCATGTTTAATTGAAAGTGGCAAGCAAACACTGTACAACTGCTTCTAAAATGCCTAGGAGCTATTTGAAAGCTTTAGCATGTTAGAGGGGGAAATGGCCTGGTTCTATCTCCCTTTCTTGAGGGAGGGGAGTGGGTGTTGAAAGGGAGAGGGAATTAACCTTTCTGTGTTCCAGAACTGCTTTGTCTATGTCTCTCTAGCCTTTGGGTTACTACTAATTTTTGGAGAGATTGAATTTCTGTGGATACCCCTTCTGTGATGTGATTATCAAAGCAACCAATGACTTGCTAATTGACAGCGAGTTTTTTCAGGTCCTGTTTATTTTTAATTGGTTTTAAAAGAGTTTGACAGTACTAGTGCACTTGTGCTATAAAATAATGTACTATGTGAGAGACCAAGGTAATAGCTTTAGACATTTAAACAAATTTAGGAAAGGGCACTACTTGTTCTATGTACTGAGAACTAAATGGCAGCCTGGTGCCAACAGTAGGGAATGATATTTACAGCATCTAACAGTTAGAAAACCTTCAGATAAGCTAGTCTTACATTTCCTGGTAGGAGTCCTGGCAAGGAAGATCACCTTTAGTAGGTTAAGAAACTATTTATTTCCAGTATTTAATATAAAGTAAGCATGACTTTGGTAACTTTTAAATATTTTTATAATTATATTTAAACCTTTTATTTAGAATATAGTTGAAGAATGTGTGCAATAAATCAGTGCTTTTTTTTTTCTCTCAGGAATAAACCTGGTGAATAGAATCATAGCCTGCTCAAATTTGTGGATCTCTTTTTACATCGCATCTTCTACTATTTTGAAGGTTTATCCAACAGTTGATTAAATCTATTAGAGAGCTGCTCTTGCTTAGCTGCCTGAGTATTGTGGTTTTAGAATTTTGTGATGAGTCTGTAATTAATCCTGTGATGCAGCTTTGGCAATTTTCCATACCTTATTCCAAATGGTAAAAGGTAGCAAGTTTACTGTCTAGGGCAATGGCTATTGAAGCACTTTTTAGCATCTTGGTGCTGAAGGACTTGTAATATCTTCTCATACATAAATGACAGCGCTAAATATTCCTTTAGCCCTACTGAGATCAAATTAAAGCCTTTTTTTCCCCCTGGGAGACAGGTAGTTGACACCCCTTTGAAGTTCTTATTTGTTTTGTAAGAAAAGCCTGACATTGTTCTCACCCAATACTAAAGAAATCACATGCAAAAGTGGTTGATTTTGTTGCAGTAGTACATCCCTCTTCTCAATATAAGTTTATTTGTATTGCAGAGCAACCTTTAATTTCTATTTTATGTGTGGTCTTTTGTGGCCTGTGTGTACAAAGCACTACTTCACAGACCAGAGACAAGACCACAACTACTATACCACAAACCATTCTGGGACTTTTAAGTGTATCACCTCAGAGGTCAGTAAGTGGAGAATAACAGAGATAGAAGGGGGAAGATAGAATCACTTATAAAGAAAAAAGAGTTAAATAAATATCTAGAAGGATTTGGAGACTGTAGGCAACGGGGCAAGAAAAACTACCTGGCATATTCCAAAGAGCCTGTATTGCATTTATATGGAAAGCTTCTTGTAGTCAGGGCTACAGGGTTGGCTTCTGTGGGAAGCTGTGAGGTGCCTCCCCCATGTCTGATGCAGCCAATGCCAGTGGGACTGCCACTGGCCAGGGCTGAGCCCATCAGCTGATGCTGGTAGTGCCTCTTGGACAACATATTTAAGAAGAGGAAGAAGTTGCTTCACAACTGCAACTGCAGGTGAAGAGAGGAGTGCAAGAACATCTCTGCAGACACCCAGGTCAGTGCAGCAGGAGGGGTAGGAGCTGCTTCAGGCATTGGAGCTGAGATTCCCCTGCTGCCTGTGCTGCAACCATGGTGAGACAGACTATGCCCCTGCAGCCCATGGAGGTCTGTGGGGGTGCAGAGATCCACCTGCAACCCATGGAGGACCCCACACTGGAGGAGGTGAATGCTCAAAGGAGGCCGTGATCCTGTAGGAAGCCTATGCTGGAGCTTGATCCCTATCATTATTCTGACACAGGAAACCTCTGTCCAGCTGAGGAGGGCAGTGAGAGAGCAGCTTTGGTGGGCACCTGGCATCCAGCTGGGCTCAACCCACCACAGAGGGACTATCAGGAATGATTGCAGGCTAGCAAAGTTTTACCTATAGAAAAACACAGTCTGTTGTTGAACTCTATTATGCTTGATGCTGTAACTCTTTATTCATGTGAACCATCTCGCTGGCAGAAGATGGACTACTTCTTTGAATAGTTTTGTTTACATGAGTTTTCACACCTCTTAGACTGTAAAATACTCTTATGAGAAAAGAAAATGAGGTTCCAGTATGGAAGACATTTAGAAATTGTCTGGATGAGACTCTGAGTAATTAACTCTGGAGGCAGAAGGCTTTTCTGAGTGTCTTTCTCAAAGAGTAGATCTGAGGTTAGGACTAAATTGAAGAAGCTGAAATTGTCCTAACAATGTAAATCTTCAACCATGTTCTGACTCAGTATTATGGCAATTTTCCCTCCCTGCACTGTGGCTTTAATTGCCAAGGAAATATGGACCACAGGTGGAAAGTAGCATGTTCCAGTGGAGGTCTGGACCTGTACACAAGGGGCAGCAGGAACCTGACACAGGGTACAGTTCACATAGTCTACAATACCATTGAGAAGGAATGGAAGATCAAACATGCCTGATTCTCCTAATTAAATTTCCTGTTGTTAGATATTTTGTTACACATTTGAGTGAATAGTTTACGGACACTGTGGTGTTCTGAATTGGTGAAATAAAGAGCAACAATACTCAACAATAAAAATCTTATGAAGGCTTAAATGTTAAGTTCATTCAGGTAAATGTTTTCCTTCCCCCCCTTTTCTTTTCCCTCTTATCAGGCAAGAATCAAAACTTTTACTTTTCTCAGATTCACTTTGGAATAAATTCTTTAAAAAGTAAAGTTTTGTGAAAAGCAAAGGACAAATGTTTTTTCTTGTGTTTTTTGTTTGTTTGTTTCTTTGTGTTTATTTTGTTTTGTTTTAATGGTTCAAATTTGAACAGGACTCATGGTGTGCCTCATTCTCTTTCAGTCATTTTGTCCACATCATTAAACTGTCCAAAGATTTGCTATTTTGTGCCACTGAAAAGCCATAAACTTGACTACAGTCACAGTTTTGCTTTGGGACTGGAAAGCCTTACTGGAGCTACATTCAGAAACCTCTCTCTCTTCCTTTAGCCAGTAAAATCATTCTTTCAAAGACCTGTGTCTGGGATTAATATTTTATGCATGAAATGATCTGTGTACAGTAGTGACATAATAAGAAGAGGCATTGTATTAGTTTGTGCATGAAGAATTGATTGCAGAAACAGGAAGTGTGTAAGGACTTGCCTTAAGATGCCATTTTTATTAACACCTAAGTTCATAATTTTAAGGCAAACATGGTTCATGCTTTTTAGTTTTTTATTTTAAATTTGCTATGCCCTGTCTAAAGAGGTAGCACCCCATTTATTTGTGTTCTTCATGCATATCTTGCACAGAAAATAGCCCATGTGGAAAGACAGCAAACAGATAGCTGCAGCTGTTGCCACTTATGCTCCACAGCACAATTTTAGAAATTAATGGTTTCTAATCCCAAAAATAATATAGATACAAAATGGTGTTACATTCTGAACTGCTGGGCTGAAGTCCCTTGCTCTTCTTTCATAAATATGTTTATGAGTCTGGCTTAATCTCTCAACTGCAGGAAAAGCTTTAGAGATCAGTTGGGTTTTAAAGCTAAAGTTATTGACCTTTGGCAACTCGTTGGTAGCCAGGGAAATACACCGAGATATCTCTTTGTTGAAATATTTAAGACAATTGTAAGGCACCAGAGCTATTGTTAGAGAAAGCTCCTTCTGGTCTTGCCACCTACTTCACTGACTGAAGATAAATGCAAATGCTTTTGGCACTTTTGGGCTATTGTTGAAGTGAAGGAATAAAACATGCTTGTCTGACAATTGCAGGTTATTAAAGACTATTATATTGGTAATCCCTGGGAAATGGAGGTAAATCTCTCCTCAGCAGCAGCAAGAGAGTAACTTTTGTCTAAGATTTTGATTATGATCATTATTTTATGGTTTAGTAAACAAATCTGCAAATTGTTCCTGACCTCAGATTTTCAAAAATCATGAGTCAAATCCCCTTACTCTCAAGACATGAAGCAAAATATTCTCCTGACTCTTTTCATAGGCTCTATTTTTAATACTCTTTTTTCCAATTGGAGAATTTATGCTTTCTGGAAACATAATAAAAGAGTTATTAGCATGAGCTGTATAAGGAAAGCACTCAATAATAATAATATAATGATAGAATCATGAGAATTGGATATTTTATTACACAAGTTTTTATGTAATGGATTCTAAAACTCATCTCAAATTAATAAACTTATAGACAAGTGTACAAGTTATGGCAGAGAAAAGTAATTAATGACAACAACTTTTTTTCAGCACTTCTGATCTCCCACAATTCCAGTTAGAAATGAAGATACAATGCTGGTGCATGGTGATGTTGAAAATCAGACTGCTGTTCATATCTCACCTTATTACTAAAGCTTGGTGACAGTGATGATGTACTGATAAATAAGATGCCCTCTATTCCATCCTTCTCTTCATGCTACATTAGTTTTACTCTCATCAGTAAATGTGTTATGAAAATAAGGGATATCTAAGACAACAGAGAAAGAGCTACTGTAGGGAGCTTCATGTTACCAGGGTCATGCCAGTCCACTTGTAGTTGAAGTCCTATACCCATCTATCCGTCTTCCTAGTTGAATCACATGAGGGAGTCCCATGCACTATCTACAGAGCATTCAGTACAAAGGGGCTTGAAACTTGCTTGAATTTTCAGACAAAAGACAAAAAATTAATGTGAATATGAGGGTTATGTGAATATGCTTCATTCACTTTGAAGCCTCAAATAATTCTTCATTTTGGGGAGCATTTTAGAAGGTTGCCTTCTCCCAACTCAAACTACACAACACATGGAATTTAAACATGTCCATGTAATCTGGACATAGCAGCATGGAGGGCTGAGTGGAATAATTCAAACTGTCTTGAGGTCTGTCAGTCTTCTCCTGAAATCTCTAATGCATTTCAAAACTGGGTAATGTTTAAAGCCTGTGGATGTTTTTAGAGGCTTTTTTTCACAAAACATTTTCTGAGTGAAAGCAGGTGCAAGTGGTAAGTATTTATGAAGGAGGCAAATACACATCCAAGAAAAACTTTCAGGCTAAATGCATTGCAGAATCTCAAGCATTATGCTAATCCATCAAAACAGAGATGAGAGAAACTTTAGAAAACAATCAGATTCTGGGCTACTAATGAAATTCATTATGTAAGCTCTTACATACAGGTTAATCAGCAACTAGCTCAGATAACAGAAGAAGCAAGGTCAGTTTTTGTTCTGTCTTGCTGAGCCAAATATAGTAAAATGTTAAGAAGATTGGCCAGTTTGCCAGGGAAAATATAAAGATGCATAATCTGAGATTTTTGAAAAGTAAAAAATTTAGTGAACATCAAAGTGACCCTAAGGAAAATGATGAAAGCAAAATCAGCTGCATCTACAATACAGAACTGAAGGGGAAGAAGGAAAACCAGAAGGCTGGGAAGTATAGTAATGAAATGGGGAGTATGTGAAACAACAGGATCCATAGAAGAATGGAGAATTGAATTGTAGAGTACAAAATAAATCATTCCATGACTATGATGAAATCCTTGGAAAATAAGTAATAGAATAGTAGTTAGTTCAGATCAGATGAGAGAATGTAAAGACTGTATGGGTGAGGAGGACAGCAAGTTATTTGCAGAACACAGAATTTGCCTCAGAGAAGGGTGAAGAAACCCCCAAACACTGGCTGGAATGCAGACATGAAATGGTCCCACTGCATTCACTTGACATAGTGACAGAAGGTTTTTACAGATCGTCATCTTGTCTCTCACTTACTGCAACTCTAGTGTTCAGCTCTGGGAGTGACTTGGGAAATTTGTCCTAGTGATTCTCTTGGCAGTGTTGCCTCTTGCTTGCTGAGCTTCTATTTGTCTAGTTTTTATTTGTTCATGTTTCAGTGTGATGAAGATGAATTGTATGAAGATGCGACTCTTCAGAGCTAATTCAAGTTCTTAGGAAGCACATCTCAACACATCATCAAACCAAGGCTGTTGTCCTTGGCTTTGTCCACCATGTGCTTTCCAGTTTGGATGGTTTTATGAGCAAGACAGTTGTTTTACAACTTAATAACATGGACATACCTTGACAGGGAGCTGTCAGGCCTTTTTAAGTATTACTGAAACCACACCTTAAGGAATATTTTAAATCAAGTCATATTATAATCATCATGGACTTTGTGTTTCTGCACTAAGTTCATATGCTCTTGCATTGGTTTATTTGAAAATACTTTTCTTAACTCCTGTGTTTCACTATAGAGATCACTTTATCTGCACAAATTTTTCCTTAGCTCACACTTTTTCACAGATTTTTGTGACCTGACAGTAGCTCTTAATAACTCTCCAAAATGTATGTTATGTCATTCTCCCACAGAATAGGTATCAAGTGGAGGGAGGAGGATGGTTTCTGTGATAATTCTGAATTCTTAAAGAATCTTAAGTCTAGGAGTGATTGTTGTGACAACTTAGTCTAACATCCTATTGGGCTTATATAGCTTATATTGCAGAATATTTTTTGATGATTCCTGAGTTTTGGGACTTCTTTTCTGGAGCTTTTTTAACTACCAACTTTTTAAAAATCTGACTACTAAGACATGTTATCAGGCCAAATTTTGTATATTTTTGTTCTTTTAAAATTATTCTCTCTGTTAACATAAGAAACTCTCAAAGTTTTACCAGAAAAGTTTTTTTGGTTTTTTTTTGTGTTTTGTTTTGGTTTGTGTTTTGTGATTTTGTTTTGTTTTGGTTTTGTTTTTTATTCAGCTTTGAGGAATTGATCAAGAAAATCTAAGTGGTCTTGGAGAACTGTTTTTATAAAAAGAAAAATAGATCTGTGGATAATATATGATCAACTACAGTAAGTTTTATGTATTCTAAATGTGGCAAAACCAACTCATCTTCTGCAGAGAAAGAAAATATAATTAGAGAGGTATTAAACTACATTACTTTTTACTTTAGAGATCAGTGTTCTTCATATTTGTAAAAGACTGCTGTTCTAGTGTAACGTTTTTTACACCTCTCCTAAGCATTTAGGAGCCTTTGTCAGATGGACTGAACCTGATTTGAGATGAAAGCCCATACTGTATTTGTGAGAATATATGCTTCAGTGTCTACAGGAGCTGCTGATATTCCAGTGCAGTGATGAGAAAACAACAGCATTCGGAGTGCTCTCAGGCCTGGACTGGAGATAGCAGATCAATATAAATATAGGTTATGTTTGTAATGCTGTAGAGAGCAAGGTATTTTTGAAAAAAATACCTCTACATTTATTTCATCTGCAAAATACTTTTGGAAGCAAAGCAATGAAGTTTGTATTGAAAGAGGAACCACTGATGCTGATTATGGTTTTGATTTTGCCTAGATAGTGTACTAAATAAACCTGTTCCATGTTTCTTGAGAGTTTTACAATGTTGATTGTCTTGTGATAAATTCACTACTTTTTGGCAATGAAGGCAAGGGTGAAATCCTTGGTATCTTCCTAATTGCTGGAAGATGGAGAAGTGAGGGAGTGTGTGGAACTCCAGGGTTGCAGTCCAGGTTACTTCCCAGTCATCAGAGATAGGGAAGGCATTTGTTCTGCTCTTGCAGAGGCAGATATCCATTAAAATTTTTAATTTTCCTGTTTTTTCATGCTGTTGCTGATGACTTTAAGTTAAAAATCCATGTGCCCCAGGCTCATATTCTTCACTTTCTGTAGTGGCATAATATCAAGGTAAATAAGAGACATACAGTCTCATTGAATTATAACTGCCAAATATGGAATTCCAGTCCTATTGTTATCTTCCCTGTTGTACTACCAGATATATTAAAACACATGGGGAGGTCTTAAACCCAGTGGGACTTTTAATTTCCCTATAACAGTCTTTTAATGCCCAGAACTTTATTCTCTGAGTGTGATGCTAAATAATAGCATAAGGAATTTAAGCAGGGAAACCTACACTCAATTAAATTGGAAGGGGACATGACACATGAAAGAAGAGGCCCTTGAAGTATAACACTGACTTCCTTATACCTGACCTGACAGAATCTGAGTCTGTTGATCTAAAATTCACCCTTTTCCATACTGTGGAGGATGACAGATGTTCAGAGGGACCTAACATGATTAGTGTTTTTGCTCTGGGAGGCAGGAGATGTCATGATTTACTTATATTGTTGATTCAATGTGCTTTGTTCAGAAGTTTGTAGCAAATACTGCAGTTGCTTTTCTGAAGTAATGCCTTAATTCTACGTGCCTTCCCACCCCCACTCCACTCCCTCCTCCCTGTAGCAGTGGTTTATTTTGGCTGAGTCTGAAGGGTTTCACACCTCAGCTCCAAGACTATGCCTCCAGATCATATTTCTACCACTGGGATTGCTTTTTTCACTGTCATTCATCTGTACTTCAGACATTCATTGAGGACAGACCTTGTACTTAAAAAAGCTCTGACTTGTTATTTTCTATAATGATGCACAAGGTAGAGAACTTTATGGGGGCAGTAGAAATATAAATATCTTACCAATACAGGGCAGTTAGGTTTTTGGTTCCATAGTAATTGTCTGAGGAGCAACTTGAATTTCAAGTAGGTTTTGTATTTCATTGTGAATATTTCACATACTTCTAAGAGACAGCCAGAATCCATAAAGGTCATGTACTATTGCTGATTCTGTGTCATTTGTCACAAAACAGCCCGCTGCTAAGATCCCCCTATGACCAACACTACCTGGCAGCTCAGATAGTTTCGGGAGGGCCATGTAAGAAGTAAAGGAGGATCAAGACAGAGATGACACTGATGCTGGCATGGTGTCAAAAGGCCTGTTCAGAGACATTGCCATTGTCTCTCTTCTCCACAGCACCAGTCCACAGATGGCATAAAGTTAACCATTGCATGATAGGAAACTCTTTTGCACAAGTCCGCAGCCTGAATACCTTTACTTCATCAATTCCAAATGTCTGTTAACCTTAAATTTCTACTTTCCTTTGTCTCTCATGTGAACTTACTTTTTCCTCCAGTGGAGTGGTTTTAAGTCCAAGGAGTAGAAAGAAAAAAATATCATTATCCTCAACATCTTACAAACAAATGAAAACTCTCCAAAAATAATGACAAAATAAAAATAAACTGAAACAAATCCAGTAAACTCTGCTTAAGGTGGAATATACTGCCAAAAATGCTCTCAACACACTGTAATTCCTGTATATGTTACAATAAAAAGATGATCTTTACCTTGGAGGCAACATAAATTCAGTGTGTTAATACACAGGCTGCCAAGGCTAATGCTGCTTTTATTTAAATATTGTCCTAAGCACAACATACAGCCACTGTACGGCAGCAGCATGTAAATCATTGCTATGCTATAGCTGCCTCAACCTATTTCTTACATTTCTTTTCTAATATTGTCAAACTTTTGTTTCATTTCTCCCCTTCTCTTGAATAAATGCTGTTTTCAGTGCACAGCTCCAAGCTACCTCTTTATTGCCAGTTCCAGACCTATAGTACCTGGAGTTAATCACCCTTCAGCTACATATTGTTAACCGTGGTCTGCCTGCTACCTATAAAGAAGGAAAAGGCTTCTTTTTATACTAGAAAATAAGATATATTCTACTGAATTGCTGGGGTGGAGGGAAGCCTTTGTTGAAAGAAGGGGACTACAGCTATTTTTATTAGTATTATAAAGAAATCTGTACTCCATTGAGAGCACATGCTGCAATGTGAGGGAATGTAACATTTCCTGTGCTATCAAGACATTATTTGCAGCTTGTTTTATAAACTCAATTTCATTTTTATCTATACTTTGTATGTAGATAAAGAAACAAATAAAGGAATAAAAATAGGAGATTTCACTAGCAACATTATTTGGAAAGGGGAAAAATGATATAGCAGCCACTACCACAGATATCTTGGTCTCATTGTCAGAATGGACAGCTCAGCCTGTCATTCACTGCCCATGGTGCTGAACTGGGACACGAGCTGTTGATATGACACTAAACAGAGAATTACATTTTTCTACATTGTATGGAAAACATAGGTGTATTCTTGTTTTCTGTGCCTCTGAACAGGAGAACAATACTGATAGGAGCCCACTACTTTAAATTATTGTTGGCTTTTCACAGCGTTGACAATAGCAGTCCATTGTGAACTGGGAAAAAAAAAAAGATACTACTGGAAATGACAGGAAACCATTTGGCATGCCGTGAACAGAATCAGGTTGGTTTTATTCAAATGATGGTTGCATTTTTTAGCAGCTTTCAGGTTTGTTTTGAGGCTTCGAGTGTTTGCAGGCTGTCCTATTCTCTTTCCACCCAGTGTGATTTCAGTTCTTTGGATTCCATTATAATAAAGTGAAAACTCCCAGTTATACTTAGAAAAGCAAAGACTGCTTAGTGTTACCCTTCAAACAGACAGAAACTCCTGACAAAGGTCCTACCTCTGTCCCAGGAATGGACATCTAGAGATAGCTGTGGGGAGGCAGAGGTGGCTTGTTTGGTTTTTAGTTTCTTGTTCCAAATAAGCTCCATCTCTGAGTTAACACCTGAGATTCCTCCTACAGCAGCATAAAACCTCACTGTATGGAAATAGGTAATATTTCTCTCCAGTTCAGAAAATGAGTGGAGTTTTACTGTGTATAGAGTGGTGAAAATGAGTTTTTATGTCTTGCCATGGCTATTTAGAAATACTTAGATGGAAACTTTAAAACCCCAGTATATTCAGCTTCCATGGTCTGCCTTTGGGCCATATAGGAGGATGCTCTGCCTCCTTACTTAGGCCTTAATTTCTTCAAGAAGTGGTTATTTATTTATTTATTTATTTATTTATTTATTTATTTATTTATTTATTTACACTCCCATTAGCCTTTTGACTATTGCTTCTCTCACCACTAGTTGTGTAGTGAAGAAACCTCTCAGTAACTCAGGAATTTTAGTGCAAGAATTGTAGAAATGTTGTTTCTTACTGCAGCAAGGCTCAGCATGTCTGAGTGTTTATCTATGTTTCTTTTGCTGTAATTCCACAAGCCCTGTAATATTCCGAGATCTTAGGAGATGAAGAAAATTCTAAAGGCCACAGCGAGGAAAAATCCTCTTTCTAATTTTAGAGATGGAGATAAGACAGGAATAGGGGAAAAACTAGATCTTGTGATCCTTTGACTTCATCTCTCTAGAGAAATGTCTCAGGAGATGTGGGACATTGCATTTGGCGTTCAGTAGACTGGAATTGTTGAAAGTTTGATATCAAGGATTGCAAGCAGCTAACCACAAAATTGCTGTTTTCCATGAAAAATTACCAAGGTCGGAGAAACGTGGCTTGGCATGGTCTTAGTGTTCATCTCTCCCTCCACACTTGGTAATGTTTTTGTTGCACATAGATTTAACATAAGGACAGAGCCACTGCCTGTGTCAAAATTATGGTGATATACTACAAGGGACTTAATTTTGTTCTTGGAGGGATTTTTCAGTTGGGAGTCCTAAGGCAGAACCTGTGGTCCCCATAAGGGCCATATGTGGTGAGGGTTGCCTTCCCTCAGTGACATTAAGGTTTTTTTCTCCCTCATCTGAATGCTCGAGACAGTGTGAGAAATTGGCTTGCTGATTTTATTACCTTGCCCTGATGAAACCATGCTTTTTCAAACCTGGAAGCTAAGTTTGGGTCTAGACACTTTGGTCCTACAGCAACAGATGAACTACTTTGCTGACTTTTGTGCAGTAGAAAACTTGTACAGGCTGTGAAAGAGGCTGCAATGGGTGCCTGGGGATGCATATTCTTGGAGAAAGTGAGTCAAAGTAAGCTGGAGTATTTTTTGGTGTTGTTAAGTGTGCCAAGTGACCCTCTGCTTATTGGATGTGGGAGAGATCCCTGAGTTGCTCTGCCTGCACAGCAAGTACATGTCTCCCCAGCAGTGATTTACTGAAAACTGAGAGACAGCCAGCTAGGAGAAGTGATGGAGTTTTGCAATTGTTAAAAATCTGGCAAAAGAAAAAGGAACCTCTAATGATATCTCTGTATGAGCAAAGTAATGTGACCTTAAGCAAAGCAGAGCTACTGTCTATGAAGAGCTGTCCCACAAAGCCTGCCCTTGCAATGCAGCTATGCTGCCCAGCTTCTGGTCTGTACTATCCAGAAAGCTCCCAGAAAACATGGTGCCTCAGAGAATGAAACATATACATTTTCCATTCCTCCACACCTAACAAGAAACTGGCTTTTTGGTCTTCTCTTTGTGAGTGCAGAAGTTCTACTGTGTATTTGCAAGGGAGAAGCAGAGCTCTCTGTCATTTTTTGATGGTTTTTATCTACCCTTTCCTGAGTCACTGTTGGGCATCAAGGCTGATTATGGCGTGATCCATCTGTTACACCACTACTTCTGGTGGCACTGTGAAGCCTTTGAGGGTCAATATGCTGTACTCTCACACTAAAGGGTTAAAAAACAAATTTTGAGTCAGGGAGGAGCGTCCTCCTTGAGGATGAGAGTGGCAGATCTACTGAATGTTTCTTTTTCATCCTGTGACATAGTCCTTTATGTATCGATCCTATAAAAGCTATAGTGAAATTGGTCAAAGTAGAGATTTCGCTGTGATGGGCCAGTGAGATGTATATTTTCAGTGTTCATTAGTATTGTCACAATCATAATGGAACTTCAGACAATTTTTACACTTCTGCAATTGCAGTTGGAATGCCTCATAAAAAATGTAAAATTGTTGCAAGACATGGAAGCTCTTTAGTGTGCTGCTGTTCTCCTAACTTGTTCTTGAGTCTCATGGCAGTCTTAGAAACAGAACAGCCTAGAAAGAATTTGTGTATATTTCCATATACAGAGGTGGTAGAAGAGTCTTAAATACTTTGAGTATGGGAATAATCTTGGTCCTAGGGAGCTGATGAGAAAGGTTTTAATACAGATATACAGATTATTTCCTTTTATTGGAAGAAACTCAGATTCTGAACACTACTGCAAATATTTATTTGAGCAAAATGTTGTATGAAGTGTGGAAAAGGATTCTAAGAAACCTCTTTCAGGAATTACTTGTAGATATAAGCCTATCAGTCATTGTACGTAACATGGGATTTGAGACACTTGAGGTAGTTCTACAGCTCCTTGCAACTGGTATACATGTTAAATGACTGTAGGTGATATCCTCCCCCAAGTCTGAATCAAGTACAAATACTCCCTTGCTGATGAGAGAAGCATTTAGACAGGCAAATTAGGAAGTCACTGTATCTGAATTTAGGAAATTATTATATTACTTGTTTTTTTACAATAACAATTAATTGACATGGACAGAAATTAGGAAAATTTTTTTCAAAAAGCAAAATTTTCTGATGCTCTGAGGGAAAGAGAAGGAAATAAAACAACAATTTAAGTGGAATTTTTTATGCCCAGTCTATTTATTAATAGTGTTTCATCTTCAGAGTATTTGTGAATACTCTTGTAAACACAATTACAGCTGATGGGGTCAATTTGCTCTGTGTTACTTGTGGAGAGAAAAGTAATGAGAAAGTAAGCATCTTGAAAATTAAATGGCATCTTTTTATTCAAATATCTTTGAAGTGAGGACACAGGTAACAATGTCCATATTCAATTATTAGCTTCAAAAATTTGGGAATAATCCAAATTGATTAGAAAGTTTAACTGCTTGCTTGATTTTTTCACAGTTGAATTATTGACATTGACTAGAACCTACCAGCTCTTGTCAGGCCTTGGAACAGCTCCTATAATGAAGGGGATATAGCTGGAGTTAACAGTGAAAAGTTATAATGCTTTGCAGTCTGCTCAGCAGGGTTTTGTTCTTTTCTTTGGTGGGGACCAGAGGCAGCTAGTGCCTATTTGGTTTTTAATATTTTTTTTAATGCAGTCTAATTATGCCATGGTATTAAGACAGTACTCCTTTAAATTTTCATATGAAAGTATAAGCTTTGGTATGACTGAATATCAAAGTGAAAATTAATGTCCGCCACTTGTATATTGCCTAGACGTTACTTTAGAGAGAAAACAACAGGAGCGAGACGAAGCCATACATATGTTAAATTCACATCAGTAATAAAGATTAAGTAGAAGTTAATAGCATCCCAGTCATGCTTGTGGAGGTAATCTCCTTTCTGAAAATTCAAAATTAGATTTGGAGGATCGAAGCAAACAGGGGGTGAGACTTTGGCGTAATATTTTAATCAAATTGTCATGAATGAGTGGATACAATTAAGAATTCTGTCAGTCACAGTGCTGAGCCCCTTTTGTTAGTCAGCTGTTGTGAGGGATGCACTAGGGCATCGTGGGTAGAGATTAAACTTGACCTTTCCCGGGATCTTCATTTTTGACCCTCTGGCTAGGCTTTGCATGTCAGATAGCTATTTTTTCAGTATTTATTTAATTATTTATTTAAAAGATATAGTAGTAGGATTTGGGGAGAGACAAAGATGGTCCCTCTGTTAATTTTTTCTTCCCCCCCACCTTTGCTAGATACAGCAGACAAGGCTCAATAACAGCTCCCTGTCAGCTGCAAAGTGCCCATCTAAGCCTCTTTCCTTCATTACTCCTCTGATGTGTACTGTATGTCATTCCTTGGACAAATTCGCAGCTGAAGAGTCTGTGCCAAAGGCAATACAACTTAACTTGCAGAGAAATGTTTTCTATTCAATAAGTTGTGCTCTAACATCACTACAGCAGGGTTGCTTGGCTTTTCAAGTCCTTTAGATAACTTGGGCATCTTTCTAGAAATTTTACCTCTATTTCTCAGAGGAGTTTCTAAGAGTGTTTTTGGACAATCTTCTGTTGCCAAGAAATTTTTTTCATTTCACAGTCCTCTTGAGAATAAAACAGATTTAAGTCTGAGATTAACAATCAAATACTTTTTCTTTTCCAGTTAAACAAAGTAATACATATTTTAATTGCTTTTTATGTAAAAATGTTCTGACGTATGGAACTTTGTGCACTGATTCACAATGGAAGACTATTTTATTGTGAGAGTTTCTGGGAATTCATATTATGTAGGACCAACTAATAGGTGTTTGTCTAGTGACCTGTTATAACAATTCGTTTTGTGGAATGCTTTATGGCTCAAACTGAGACCAGACTCTGCTGCTTTAGTCATTTTAGGCATGCCATTGGAGATAGTTTCTCTTCTCTGCTTTGAGACCTGTGCAATGGTAAGCCCTTAGCTATGGAACTACCAATGTCAAAACTTGCTTGAGAAGAGACTGTTTTAAATAAACAAGCAAACAAACAAAGAAGCAAAGCTCCCAACTTCAAATCAATAAAATTTATATCCAGAATTTATCCTGATTAGTACTCTCATTGAAAACCTCTATTGAAAAGTGACTTGGAAAAGATAAAATGAGTGATTCAAAAGACTGATTTAGTATCTCTTCCCAGTAGCTTTACTAGTGTCCAAGCATTAAAATAGTCTGTATCTGTTGCTGAAAAACTGGGTGAAAAGAAAACAAAAATCATGTTATTTCAACACCATGAATGTCTCCCCAAGGTATTAGAGTACACAAACACAACCATAAGAAATGCAAATATTAGAACCAGGGCTCTCCACTCATTTATAAATGAAGATAAATCAGTTGTATGCAATAAACCGAGATTAACTTGATGCCTGAAGCATGTTCTATATTAGAGGTTTCCACATGCTCACACATAGGTGGGTTATCTTTTTTCTTTTATTTTCTTCTTTTTTTCTTTGTTAAATAAAAAATGAATTTATTATTTTGAACTGATGATTCTTTTATTTTCTTATTTTTTCTTTTCCTTCCCTGCCTTTTTCTACAGAGTGTTTAGCAAACAGAAAGAAGTGCTTTCGACATTGGGTGACAGTATGTAATCTACATTGCCACTGTTTATTTTACCTTTTGTTACAGAAAGAATAAAGTCTGGGCAACTTGTGCTAGTACATCAGCTTCTTTGCACTCCTCTGTACTGTAGGACCTAATTATATTTTAACACTACATTTACTTGCCTGGAGAATGATTTCAAACAAACTGACAGACCTATTGTGTTGTGACATCATAGTAACTATTTTTTGTTGTTGTTTCAGGTCTTTGTTTGTGCCTTTAAAAAAAAAAAACAACAGAAAACAAGCCCTTCTGTGAATTCAGCAATAGCACAAGAAATTGCATTAACAACATTTAAGCAAAGTATTGAAAACATACCGAAATAAATGCTAGTGCACTTCAGGGGTTGATAGAAATATGCATCAAAATGCTTGGCATTTAATTTTTCTTTTTTCTTCGGGAATTTAGCCAGTGAAATATAGCTGCCAGTGTCTCAGGCCTGCGTGTGTTCTTCTGCAATATGCTCTCGATCAATCAGATTTGCATAACTAAACTGTCGGCAAGCCCGCTCGGCTGCCCAGGTGCAGGGCCATTTGCATATAGAACAGTGAGGAGGTCCCAAGAGTCACTTCAGACTCCAGTGACTGCTGAGCCCGCAGTCCACACCACACTGGAAATGAAATTGGAATGACAAAAAAATGGTTGTGCTAGTCTGCAAGGGTGAAATATGCACTTGTGTTTCAAAGGTTATGTAGAGATCACAAGACAGCATTCAGGCACGAGAATATGCACAAGCCTCCAGGAAAGTAAATGTCGTTGTATGTGTTTTGTTTCCCTTCCCCCAAACACAATGATATATATATGTGTGTGTGTGTGTGTATATATATATATATATATATGTACATAAGAAAATGTTTATTTTTTCCTTTAAAGTCGAGTATCACATTTCACATATTTTTCAATGCTTAGGTATGAAGGAGGCAAGGAGTGCAGGTGTGCTTTAACTACATAGCTCTTTCCAATTAAACCTCCTGGGGACAAAACAAAAATAAGAGATTTTTCCCTCGAGTTTATTTCCCTCCAGAATGTCCATCCACTTTTTCAACATGTTTACCTAGAAGTCTATCTCCTGCTTCCTGGACTATTTATTATTCAGTTAGAAGAGCTAAATGGTGAATAATTACCACTGTATCAATACAGCTGGAAATAGGATAAGAAAAAAAAATGGATTACAATACTGATTACTGAAAGGTCTTTATGTGAGGCTGGTCATAGGTATAGTTATCCCCATTTTGCAGGCAGGAAGTGGAAATGCAGAGTGCTGAAGTGATTTTCCTCTAGGAAAACGATGATCTGTTGGCACTCTGAAAGAAACAGATTTAGGGGCACTGTGAGAGAGCTGGTATGAGATTCTCTGTTCCAGCCATTAAGAAAGGTAGCCTCCTCTTTCCCTTACCACATCTTGCTAAACATTGAAAGTGAAGGATGCTCTTAGCTCACTTAATTAGGCTGTAGTGTCAGATCCTCTTTTACCAAGACAGGTTTTGGGGTGCAGTATGTGCCGTGTGGGGCTGGAGCCAACTGCACCTCTTCCTCACAGCAGAACACATCCCAGCCCTGGCAAGGAGATAACGTTGCATATTTGGCCCGTGCTGAAATGCACAGTTTTGGTGGGAGAGGGCAGGAGACAAGGTGTCCCTCCTGGTTTGAATGTCAGTTGTTGTTAAGTTGGCATCCTGAACTGTTTCCATGACAACAGCTTTTTGTACTGGGGGATGAGGTCATGCACCTGTGATCTCAATGAAAAGGACAATGAGAGAATGTACATTATTTAAAGCTTTTATCTCCCAGAACGTGTTTGAGTATAACCTTGAAATTGGGTGAATAAAGGGCAAAGTATATTTCTATGCATAGGAGTGAGGCAAACTAAATTGGTTAGGAAGAGGTGTGAGAAAGACAGGGGGCATTTTCAGCACAGACACTTCTCTTAACTTTTCATGGATGGGTCCATCTGTCTCATCAACTTTCCATCCCGTATATCAGCAAAAGTTTCTCTGGAGTAAAAGGAGTCCATCATTCTTGTGAGATTGAAATGAAGGGTGAGCCATAGGCTTTCACTTAGTATTTTTCTAAGTGAATCTTGGATTAAGTTGGCCCTTATGAGTCTACTTAGGTTTCTCACCACAGTTTCTGTTGTGTGAGGCCCTGGTTGAACAGAGAACGAAAAAATAGTTTTTACCCAAAGAACTTCCATTCAGTGTGATTATGAATGTTCATTTTTTAGGAATGCCTAATACTTTCAAAGCTTCACTTAAGACTTCAGTTAGATGAGACCTGCCAGAAATAAAAAAAGAAAATGTATTTTATGAAAAATAAGCTGGCTACTCCTTACATTTTCCAAAGCAAAAAGGAAATTCTGCAAGACAAAAATTAAAACTAGCCAGAGATAGTTGGGGTTTTTTGGTAAGGGCTTCCTATTCTGTCACTGTTCTAGGTGTTGTCAACTAACTACAATCAAAATTGGTTTGAATTGCTGTAATTTTCCTCCTTTCAGAAATACTTTAAAATATTATTGAAGTATTTGTCTCATGAGGAAAGGAACATATGGGTGACCAAATGTGATTGAAAAAGAAACCAGCAAGACAATTCTGTAAAGGAATACTTCAATAGTGAAATCAAATAAACTAACTGAAAATGAGGAAAAAATGGAAGCATCAGCTGACTCAAATGGAAACACAAATTATATTATTACTATTCATAAAATATGTTTGTATTTTTATATGTGTGTATGATCTATGTAGGTAAATCAACACATTGATATTTTACTTCAAATACTTGCTTTTCTTTTTCCTGTGAGAGTCATCTCCAGCACAACATATTGAAAGAAAACCCATAGACCATCCCAATAAAGCAAGCAATGCAATGAGTACAATTGAACAAATTTTTCTGTGGGTGTAAGTCATAAACTTCAGAGATGACTTGGATTGAAATTTTTACAGCTCATATACATCAAGCATTTCTTTAAAATCAAAGCATTCAGAGTGGCTTTCAAATTTCTGCTGTTATAGCGATGAAAGGAATTGCACCAAGTGAGAAGAAATAAAATATCACAGAACGAGAAGAATCACTAGGACAGTATATAGTCTGAGGACTGGCTACAATTGTTAGAAAAGACCATAAAGGTTAGGTGGTGCAAGCAGGGCTGACTGCAGCCCATATATAGTGATCCCTTCACTGCTATCCCAATGGATAACAGGTTTCTTGCCACTACTTCTCCTTGTATTGACCACCCTTTGCCCAGTATGGAACTACTAGAATCCATGGGGTGTCAGGAGCAGGTCCGAGGCTGACACGAGAAAAATAGACCTATACAACTGCATAGAACATTACACTGATTACCAGCCACCAGAGCTCTGAGGTGTGTCCTAGAAGATAAACCAACCTCTGCCAGGCTAAAGATGGACAAGTCAAAGTACAGGTCTGCTCAGTGCTTGCACCAGCACAGTGATGATTCTGGCCTTTGGTAGTTACACATTGAAACTGTTATTGTCTACTCTCTTGATATGCAAGAGGAGACACTCGATGTCTTCTTCCCACCTCAGTGCAGGTCAGCTGCTGTGCTTTGTGCCACTGGGCTTGGGGATAGCTGAGCAGGGCAAACAAGGCACAGTCACTGTTACTGGTGATGTATGAGGGAGAGAGAGATCACTGTCACAATATATCTGCTATTTTTAATTTAATTAGTAGTCAGAACTTCATTTGTCAACTTAATCATTGCAGGCAGACACTGCAGAGGTGGGAAGTGAGAGGAGAAAAAAAATCAAGAAAACAAACAAAAAAAGGCCCATTTGTGGCTCTGGTCACATTTTATTTGTTTCTCAGCTCAGTTTATTTCAATATTTTACATATGCCAAAGTTTAGATTAAAAAAAATGATGAATGTAGGTAGTCTTGTCATTAAGTATTGGTTGCAGAGGAACTGGTTTCATCAAGTTCTTTCAGTAAAATTGTGCTGTAGGCTGCAAAACTGCTCAGATCCTCCATATTTCCAGTTTCTTTTTCTGTTAAGTAAACAAATATTTATTCCTATTTCAGCTGAGGGAAACAGTAGATTTTGTCATTTGGATGCTGCTAGATATGGCTGAGCTGAAGAAAATTTTGTACAAAATAAGGAGAGACTCCATCTGGTTCATACAAGTCAGTAATTCTATTTTCCTACCTTTGGGTTAAGCCAAATTTTGAAAGAAAGAGGAAAAGTGGAGAAGTTTTAGTCCTTGACTGGACTTCCCATGAGTAGGAGTGACGTGGTAAAACTTTAATGGGCAAAGCTTTAATGGGCATGAATAGTGTTTTCCTTACTCACTCAGGTGTTATGAGCTTTCTTTTAAACACATTTAAGTTCAGCATGAAACAAGAAAACCCCATAAACCAGTTCAAGTTTATGTTCTCTTGATTCAGTTATCCGCTCTTGCCTGATGAAAGGCTGTAATCAGAACACAGAGCATGGAGCAGACTTTCCTCAGGTAAAACAGGTGCTGCAGAATCCAGCAAAGCACAGCCAGGAGAGGCTGTTGGGCTTGCAGTAACAGTGAGCTGAGGGCTCTGTGCGTGGGAACATCAATTCTCAGTGACAGCAGTGGCACAAAGGATCAGCTCGGTCTGAAACACTGCCCCTGCATTCCTGTCAGCTACTGCTTCCTCAGCCATGGGAGAGAAAAAATGTCCACCCACCCCATTCTTGACCCAACAGCTGCCCTACTATGCCCTAAAGTGAAGGGACCTCTGCTCTGCAGGCCTTGTCCCTCACACTGGTGGCAAGGCAAGAGATGCTGGCACTACTAGCACAGCTAAAACTTTCCACTAGTCTTCAGGGGAGCTGAGTAGCTTCTTCTGGCCTCCTCTTCTGCAATGTGATTGTGAGAAAACTCCTGCTGCAGTGTAAAGTTTTTTCTCCTTAGTTCTGTTGCCTTATAACAATAATAGTTTAAACCCCCATAAGTCTATTATTATACTTTATGATCACACTTTTCAAAGTGGATTAATAATAGAATGCCATGGCTTTGAGGAAAACTTCAATGGGAGGTGGCAGTTCTTTACAGGAAGGCAGGGTTTTGTACTTGATGGATTTTAGCTTTCAGCTTGAGTTTGAGGACTTCCAGTGGCACAGGGACTCTTCATGCTGGCTTGCAGTGTGACATCCCTGCTCCAGAACCCCACTGCCCCTGTAGCTTCTGATCCTGCCTGCAGTGAATCCAGACCAGGCTGCCATAATTTGCTGGAATCTGGGTCATACCTGCCTTGCATGGTGTGTCACTTATAGCAGTCCTTCATGCTGTTGCCCAGCACTACATTTGGCAGGGAAAAGAGATGCAGAATAATTTGGGGAGAGAGGGGAATGAGTTGGGACTGAGGTCAGTGGGACCATTGGATTCTGGGAGGGAGTTGTGGTGTCACATGTCCTCTAATGCATGAAGAAGAGCAGGAGGATCAAAGTGTAGTTTGGGCTGCAGCCTGGCCCATGACTGAAGTTCCTCAGGGCAAATGGTCCTGTGCAAAATCACATCAGAGCTGTTGAGTAATGGAAAGGTTTTGAGGAGGAGAAATGGAGAGTCTTACACACTAGCAAGCAGTGGTAGTGGTGGTATCAGATTGATGCTGGGAAGTCCCAGTAGACCCTATGGACCCTATAACCTGAATGGATTGCACAGATTCACGGACTGGGGAAGAAGTGGTGAGTGTCATGAAGTGCTGTGACCAAAGTCACCAGAAAGGCAGGTGACAGAGCTGGGACTGAAACTTCTTTCCCCTATTCTGTTGGCTCAGTGGGAAAACTTTGCTATAACATCTCTACTGTGGCTGCCACTCTTCCAGACGACATGTCATCTCCTTTGTTATCAGCTGCTGAACTCTGGCCCCAGAGGACAAGATTTATCATGTGTTAAGTGGATTTGCTCTGTGAAAACACAATGGTCCATGTATTAATTCAGGTCTTACGAAACATGTGCACTGATGATTTCTGTTTGGACAGTTATTTTTTTCCATAGACTGTAAGTTTTATTTTTGATGGGTATTTTTGGAATTGAACATTTATTTTGTGATTCTGCATTGAAAATACATTTAAGAGGGTATGCAACCATTGACAAAGCACATTCTAAAAGAGTGTGTGAATGTGCTTGTATGGCCTTCTAACCAGATGGGTTGGAAGATCAAACTGCCTGGCTTCTGCTGTGGTGTGATGATTCACGAGTCACACTGGTTCCCTCTGTGCCTCACCTTTTTCTTCCCTTTGTCCACCTCAAAAATGGCTCTTCAGCAATGTTTTCTTTACAGCCTTGTGTGGCCTGAATCATAGGTTCCTGCCAAAGTGCTGTTGTAGCATAAATAATATGTAAAATTTTGAATAACTATTATAAATAATTTATAACATGGTCTCTTATGTCGGATTCATGTAGCTTTCAGCTGATATTGTCCTGGCTTCTCAATTCAGTTTTACTGTCATTTTTGAAGCTTCTCTGAAGCTTCTTTGCTTTGGATATTTCTGATGTGCCTGAAATATTTTGGTACATGGTCTTTAAACACAATAGGAGTAATTTTAAAAAATAGAATACCAATACTGATGATGTCACTCTCGCTTTCTTTCCTTCAGTCTATTTTCTAGCCAGTTTTGTCAGAACTTTCTGCTTTTATGTCTAAAACAAACCTACTAGCACAGAAAACTGTTGGTCAGAACTAATGAAAATGAGCCTTACTCCTACTTTCCCACTATGAATTCTTTGTATCTCAAAGGAACCCTTCATTAGGAGAGCTCATAGTTTTTGAAAGAGCAATGAATTTCTATGTCATTGCAACAGCCTGTTGTATTAAGTCATTATGATCCCCATTTTAATGATGGCCGAACTGGGGACAGAGAGAATTAACTTGCCTGGGGCTATGTGGTAAATCAGGACTTGAACATGCCTGGCTTCCGGCTTCAGCCACTTACAGTATTTCCATTTTCTTTTTCTTTTTTGTGTGTGTGTCTTTCCCAGCATTTTTATTTTTTTCACAAGTCCCGTTTCTTGAAAAAGTAGTGTAATTTGAACAATTGCTCTTGTTAGTATTGTCTATTAAGACTAATTTTTTTCTTTTATATATATAATATATATACACACACACATATATATCTGCATGCTTTTTTATATATACACACATTTATACTCTCTCTCCATACATATATACATTTTTTCCCCCTCTGTATAGATCCATGTTCTAAATGCAGGAGCTACAATGGGAATGTAGGCACTGAGCTATTGTTTGGACTAACTTTGCTTAGGTTGATGTTATGACTTTAGGAAAGGGTGACTCTTTACTTGGCATGTTCCAGTAATCTAATTGGAAAAGTGGAATTACCACTTAGAAGATGTGCAAGAATGATGGGGAAAGAGGATCTTTAAGTCATGAAGCTAAAATGAACTGAAGTTATATGCTAGAAAGTGCTGCCGTTGCTGCTGTGGAGAGAAGCTTTATTTGAAATTGCAAAATGAAAATTACCGATCAATGCAGCCAGAATGGAATGATTGATACCTCAATTGCACTTCTAGAAAATGTAACATAACATAAAGATACACTATTTAACTTCTTTTCAATTCCAAGTTTTTGCACATTATAATAACATATGTAAGTGCATAAATGGGCATTTCCAGACTGCAGTTGGGAGCAGAGATGAAAAGAGCTGCAGTATTTATCAAACTTTGGGCAAGGCTCAGCTGCAACAGTATTTCTTTCTGGAAAAATGACAACAAGGGTGCTCTCCCATGGCTGAAGTTGTGGGTTTTTTCCTCTGTGCGAGGTTGTGGAACTTAAGGTTCAGGAAAGAACCATACCTAATGTCATCTGTATGGACTCTGTTACCTGTGCAATGACAGGATGCGGAATGACTGCTGAGAGCGAAGGACACTTTAACATCTTTTCTATCCCTACAGCAGTTCCTTGGGAGGAACCTAAAAGTTCACAACTTCACAGCTTAGTTCTTTCACTATTAGGAACCTTAGTTCATTTGCCCTTCTCTCTCTGGATATGTTCATGCATTGCCACAAATGGACTTCCTGCAACTCACATTTTCTAGCAGTGACTTAAGGACAAGAATTTGATGCATGTTTTAATGGATAAACTATGGAGTTTACATCATAGAGATGAAATTCTTTGCCTCATTTTGCTTAATGCATGAAATAAGAATGTTTTAGTATTTACACACAGGATATAAATAAATCATCATTCTAAAGCTTGGGCCAGATCTCCATCCTTGCATTGTTCCTGCTTATTATTATCATTTCCAGGTAAGGTTAAACTGCTGAATGCATGTTTAAGAAATGGGGAATACTTATTTCCTTACAAGTATTCAGCACAAAACTGCATAGAAATGAAAGAATAAGTGTCAAAAATTTATTTTGTCTTTTGGAGAAGCCTTGTTTGTACAATGTCTACACCTCTGGCTATATTTGACCTGCTGCTACTTGGAGGAAAGAAGCTTCCTATGAAAATTTGTAAAAATGTGATTTGATAAATTGCCTGTTCGTTTTTTCAATTGTTAAAAGTGTCTATATGTGGACAGGTTAAGGTATTTATGTAAATATTATGATTTTCAGGAATGTTTAGCTCATTGTGTTTCTGTAACCAAAAGGAAAGGTCAAGTCTTGTGTGTGCTTGTATAAGAGCAATAGACAATTCAGTTGTCTGTTACAATTCAGTTTTCTGTTACTGACTTCTAACAAATTTTTACACTACTGTAGCGTAATAGGCAATTTGGCCCTTTAATATATTATGCCTTATTCATTACCCTTCCTGGAAACTCTAATTTTCTATGACATCATAAGTGGTTACTATGGATAGGATTGCTGTGACACAAGCATGATTAGTGATTAGGACATGAGATGAAAAAATGTTATGTGAAGCTCTTCAGGAGCTGTGATCTGTCTTAATGCAAATGTTCCTACTATAAAGTGGAGGACAAGGAAGGCAGAAAATAGAATAAATAACTAGAATTGCCTCTAAATGGAATGTTTTACAAAGTTTTCCCTGAAGCGTCAGCAGCTCTTTAAACATGCTGGTGATGGCCCATCACAAAGCCAGATGTTGCCATTTATCAAGTAAAGTAAAGAGCCCCTCCTGCTTCCACAAATATGAACTGAATATGAAATCAAATGGGAAACTGCTGTATTAACACTGGAGAAGATATAATGCAACTTTTAAGCTATTGACAGGCTTGAGAATAAAAGAAGTGTCTGACAGGGAAGAGCAAGTGCCGGCAGCATTACTTGATTCGTCTTTCAAAGGCAAAACTGCAGTTATATGTCTAGACTTAAATCACTTGATGGATGTCCTACAGGTCATATTTCCTTCTCCCCTCTCTCTGTCACCTTCTCTTCCCATTCCACATGCAGGTCAAGTGCTTCTTTGGGAAAAAAAATCTTAAGGAAACAAGCCTTTAACAAGGTTCCTAAAGCCCAGACTAATAAATGTACATGCAGGGCACTCAATTAGCAGTTGCAAACACTTTCTGGTAAGCATGCTTTCTCTTTCATGTGAGTCTTAAACCTGTTTAAAAAGAATAAAATGTTGGTCTCATTTTAGGGGGGCACAGCTGAGCAGCCCTGGATGACAGTGACATGGTAGGAAAGGCTAATGCCACCCCATTCACCAACAACATCAATTCTCATGTTTTGTGAAGTAATGTAAAGCATCCAAATTCTGCTTGACTCCAACACTGGCTTATATGGTCAGGCAACACCAGTGGTAAAAGTATTGTTTTCTCATGGTGTTTTGCCTAGAAATTTATCATTTCCACTCAAGTGAGGACCTGTCAATGTAGGATGCAGTAGCTATTTTAATGGTGGACTGATGTAACTCACTGACTTTAGGATTAAACGTAGAATCATGCAAAGATTGTAAAAATCTTTCAAAGATTGTAAAAAAGGCATGCACAAAATGACAGAAGTTTAGCATATGTAGCTGTAATAGTCCTCCAAAATAACTGCAAATTGGTTTGGAAGGAGAGGTGAGGGAAAAGTGGTAAAGTCATAAAAAAGAAAAACAAACATACTTTTGTGAACGTAAATGCTTTTAAGGTTTGAAGCTTAAACAGAAAACTTGAAAATACGTATTGACAGTAATTGTTTGGCTAACTTAATTAGGTTAACTCAAATTAGACAATTTAGAACAAGGGAAGTTGGGACCTGTAGCACACTTGGAGATATTAGCAAGAGAGAGGTCATGAAGTCATTGGGTGAATGAAGTTTTTATTTTTCTTTAATGTATAGAATTGAGGAGTTGGTTGGAATGGCATATAAGGATAATTATAAAATGTCTCAAAACCAGTACTGGTTCCAAACTTATGAATTTTAACACTGCATGGAACTATTTTTTAAGTTTTCAGTCTCTCTAGTCTCTCTCTCTCTTTTTTTTTTTTTTTTTTAGAAGCAATTAGTAGGTTTCCTTTACTTACAAAGCCTGAGAGAAATTATTGTTTCTGTGCTTTGTGTGTCTCAGTGTTCACTCTGGTGCATAGTGATGAAGTGTATTGTACTCTGGGATGAATAAAGAAAGGATAGTTCCATTGTGTGGTGTTGACTGTGGTGGCTACGGTGATACATCTGCATTTTGCTATCTGTGTTATGGTATTAGTTCCTTTCAGCATTTGGCTTAAACCTGACACGTGAGCCATAGAGGTCATTTTTGTAATTAGTTACAGCTGGTTTGTGTTGGGTTAGGTATACCAGTGAATACGCTGCTGAAGTGAGTGCAGTGGGTTCCCAGTTTACCCCTGCCACACAATATTATAATCACTGTTAAGTGTAGATAGGGGCCATTCTGTCCCAGTGCAGCCACTGGCAGTACTTTCTCCTCCAGAAACTGGACTGAGACAAAGTCCAGCCCATCTGCAGCAGCTCCAAGAGGACCCAGCAACAATTTCTGCCTCTCTCAGCTTCCCTTCACTTTGGTGCCTGTTGTACAATTTGAGACCAATATGTTTCAGGAGGGTGGTTGTGGAAGTGGGGGAGGGGTTTGCTAAATTATGGTTGCTGTGGGAACCATAACTTTGAATTTCTTGACATCTGTCCAATGACAATCTCAACATTAACGTTACATTAACATAGTTTTTTTGCATTTAATTAAAAAAGATGATGGCCTGGAATCTGTTAAGGAATTTAAAGCCAACATTTAAACTGTTTGCTGGGAGCAGATATGTCAGAGCCTCTGCTCTGGAAATGCTCACAAAACAGTCTTACAATGTACAATAGCCACAGAGATGAGAAATGAAAGCAAAATGTTTGTAACACCATTGCTTGTAAACTTCTGGTGGTTTTGCCCATCTTTCCCATCTGAAGGAAACTGCTCTGAGTTTAAAATAACTTGGAAATTAAGCAATTGTTTCTTGTTCCTCTGTATGCCATTGCCAGTGCTGGCCACTGACTCACTTGTGTGTGGGGGCTGAGTTTTCTGGGGGCTTGCTTCTCCAGCCTACACTGTCATCCTGCAGCTTCTCCAGAGCTTATGGCAAAAGCTCTTGCGTGTCTCAAGATAGAGGCACAAGACAGTAGTAAATGCCTGACTACAACACTCATCCTGATTTCAGGACTCTTAAAATTGTGTCTCAGTTTCACACATAATATTCCAGTGGACTCGCTAATTGGTTTTGATTTTAAGAGTTATGTAAAAAAAAGGGTTTCCGATGGGTAGGTGTCTCAACTGAAATGTTTGAGGGCACTGAGCTTTAGAACTCTCTTTTGTAACCTCATGTTATTTCAATAAGTTCAGCTATCAGACAAATAGACATATGGACTATGCTAAAGTTAGGTGCTGTAGATAGGAGAAAGATGTTCATATGGCACCCATGTTATTTAGCTTTCTCTCATAACAGAATACCATACTGTTAAAAATTGTCTATTTTTATGTAATTCTTCCACTTATACTGAGATAAAAAATTATTAGTCTAAGGTTGGCTCACATCATCAGAGCTTCTAAATGTTGGCAACTTCCCTACAGTCTGTTGCAGGCAATAACTGCCAGAGAAGTTGCTTGAAACACAAGCAAAAAATAGGTCTTCCTGCTGAGCCACCAGCCCAGCAATGTAAGGAAGAATTTAATACCATGGCCTTAAGAAAGTTTCCGTGTTCTTCACAGACAGTCGTGCCTTCAGTAAGGTGACGGAGGGAGAATATAAAATCCCAGAGTTAGTGCAAGCCTTGAAAAAGTTGTGAAAGAAGACTTGGCAGTTAGTAGCTTTATGTAAAAGATTTTTTGCATATAAATTGCATACGCATATGACATTTTAGCTCCAACTTTACATGTGTTTTGGAGGTTGGATGCAATCTTGTCCCTGCCTGTGTGTTTGCTTTTGCCATAGCTGCATCAATATTAATTCTGTTGGGTTTTCCCTGTGGCTTTTTTCTTAATTTCTCTCCCAGATTTGATTTAAAAACTAGTTGGTTCCTTTTATCCTAGAAAAAATATCCAGCCATCTCTTTTCCATCTTTTTTAAAAAATGAATTATTGCCTTTAAAGCAGACATGCTTCTTCTTTGTCTTTTGTAGTAGACAGTCTAGTATTCATCTGGTGACAAGAAATGGCTAGAGAACTGATAAAATGAGGATACATTCCTTTACTGGAGAATTTGCTCTTCTTTAAAGGGAAAGAAACATTCCTTAAATATTATTGCTATCCTATCTCCCTCTGCCTACCTCCCCCCTTCCCATTATCATCAGAGAATCACAGGCTTTGCCTTGCCAAGTGGCTGCACACAGTATTTAAGAAATATTACTATTCTGAGCTCAGATTTGGATGGACTGTTTAAAATGACTTCTAAATTAGCTCCTCTTTTTGTTTGGAAATTGTCAGTGAACAGTCTAGTTTATGTCCCTCTATATTTTTTTTTTGTCTCTTTATTAATATCCTTCTGGTGACCATATTTCATTTTTGGGTTTCTTGTTAACTGTTTTGAAAAACAGAATCTGGTTTTGGTGTATCTTTGTAAGCCTTGTTGCAAGATGCTCTGACATGGGATAGCTGTCCCTTATTGACTGCATGACTGAGATGGTTGTGGGCAGAATCCTCTGAACAATCCATAGTTCTTCATCTTCAGGAAATGTAATCAGAGCTGTGAAATTTTCACACTCACTCCAAGCAGCAATTACAGGTTTCCACAATATTAGCTGATGGAATAAACAGCCACTCTTTTCCCTTCAGTTCTAGCAGCAGTGACCCATTTCAGTTAAGTCACTTTAACTTACCTTGTCCCTACAGTGGGAGAATCAAGGCACTCTACGGTATGATAGTACATGACCTACCTCTGTAGTGGAAGGGACTTCTTATGTCACAAGCGGTCTATTAACAAGTGATTTGTAGAACTGCATCTCATTGCAAAACTACTTTCCCTCTATGTAATATTATTGATCATTTGAAATGATGTTTGAATTTGTTTCTTTGGTTGAGTTTTTTCTTCTAAGACTTCCCAAATTACTGATTTGTTTTAACTTTTTAAATAAAATTTGAGGAGTGTTTGAGAGCTAGGAATTACATTATAGCCTCATACTTTCTAGCACACACACAAAAAATTTCTATGAATGTTTTTACATAAAAAATCTCTTTTCTCACAATCATTCTCACTAATTTCCTGAGGTGGACACTTGATATAATTAATACCTTGCACTCATGGTCCAAAATAAATGTAATTGACAACTCAGTGGTTCCAGTTTGTACAACATCTGATTCTGAAGCATATAAAAGTTGCTTCTAATTTAATAAGAGTATGTAGTTGAACAAGGGTTGTAATGATGCATCAAAAACTATGACATCCCTGATCAAATAATTTATAAACAGCAGAAGAATTTTAAGAACTGAATTACCACCTGAACTTCAAAAGAGACCATGTATTTCTATTAATATAAAGAACAATTGCAGGCTGTTAGCTGTTATTTGAAATTGAAATTCATCAAAAAGGTGGTGGAGGAGGAATATATCTGCACTCTAATGTGGATAAAGGATCTTCCATGAGAGGTAAAATTACTTCTGAAATAAGAGAAGTTTAAATAAACTCTAAAGAAGACATGCAACTTTCTCCCAGCCTTCGCTCAAACTCTCAGCTTTTTTCCAACCAGATCCTAAACACGACTATAGACAAAAATTTCTGTCTCTATGGCCTGGGTTGATTTCTGATGATCAGTTCTCTGAAATTCAGCCATTAAAAATAATTTAAAAAAATCCTGTATACCATCCTGATAATTTTTTTTTTAATTGTAAAAGCTGAGCCATTAGAAATGCATAGTACTTGTTTTTTCTGAACACAGAAATTATTTTTTTTTGTAAAAAGGAATATACCATATATATACTGTTTTTACAGGTCTCATTTCCTTGCTGTGAAACATGGGACTGATGTTCCTTCTTCTGTAAATAGATATTTTCACAATACAGTACACTACTATAACAGAACTTTCTAACACCACCTTTTTACCTCTTTTTAGCAGGTGAAATCTTGTTCAAAATATGAAGAGGGGCAATGCTCTGAACTGGAATTTCCTGTGTAGTTTTGTTTTCATGGAGTTGTAGCAAGCAACAGATAAATTTGCTTTGTGTATCAATGCCAGTAAGCAGCCCTGATATTTCAGAGCAACTGATGTCCCTGGGAGTTGAGCAGTGATGTTGGGCTAAAAGGAAAAATTACTACATGCAATTTGACAACTTCTTTAATGGGTAAAATGAGCAAGTTTTAGCATGATTCTACACCAGCTCTGTTTTTCTAAGTGCTATTTGACTAAAAGCTGTTTTTTCAAGGCCCTAGAGCCACTATGGAGAGCAAAAGAAAGTAATAATGAAAGAAATCTTGGTATTCTGCAAGTGAGATGCAGATTGTGTAAATCCAGCCCTCTTATTCTGAGTTTAGCTAAACATGGTGTTAATATTGCCACACATTGATTCTGGATAAAATACAACAAAATGAGGCAGTTTGTAAAAGTCCACTCCTGTTCTGTGTAGAAGACATAAAGAATTTAGCAATAGTGACATGAGGAGGATACTCTGAAACTAAACTAACTCATTTTAAAGACTATTTCTTTTGTACTTTCAGGTCCTTAAAGCTCAAAGGTTTATTCACCGTCTAATTCTCTGTAGGATCAGTTGGGAATGAGGGAAAATGCTTCTATTATGGAAAGGAGGTTCAAGTCAATGAGTCTTGTTTCAGAGCAGGGGCAGGAGGTGGGAGGAGACAAGCAAAACAACTAAAATTCGAATAATTTTTGTTTCATTCATTTAGATATCTTCCAGATTGGCAGCTCTGGATGCAGGATGAGATGAGAGTTTTGTTTCGTGAAACTATGGTCACTAGACTGCTGAAGAAAATCATCAAAATTTATTTCGTGTCTGACACAGGACAAGTATCAAGCCAAAAGCTTTTATTTTACAGAACTAAATCTGAAGTTGCATGTGAAAGGGAAAAGGAAATAAAGAAAGAAGCTTAAAGAAATAAAAAGAGGAGGAAAGGGGAAAGGCAGTACTAAAACTGCAGTCTTAGCCTTCTAAACCCCTTTGCTTCTCTGATTGATACTTTTCAATTATACCTTCCCATTTCACTGACATTTGAAATGCTATTTTTTTTCTAGCGATAACTTCAAATGCTTAAGTTCCAACAGCACCAGTAACCCTGTTTAGCTGTAGTAGTAAATTGGTTCCTTGTACAACATAATGGCAGTGACAGCCTTTTGCTAGGGAAATGAGTTCTCCAATGGGACATGCCTATGATAAGACGTCCGGTTTTGAAATTGTATTTCTCTGTATCAGAATTAAATCTGGACTTTATATTTCTTTGCTGCCACTGCTCTGTAGCTGGTCCCTATACAGTACGACCAAAGACTGACAAGTAATGCTTACACAGAAACCCTTTCACTTAAATTGGATTTGTCCTTTTATGTTTCCTCCTATTATTAGCTATTAAAATCTCTCAGACCCTTTTTTAAACAGTGATAGGGTTTGGCAAACCTGAAACTCACTGACTTGCAGCAGGGGAAAAAAAAAGTATTCTGGTATTAAGAGCAGTAATTTCCTTCCCTAGGTAAAATTAACTCACATTTAGTAAAATACAGTATTGATTCCCTGTGTTATATGGTAAGATATACAGAGTATCTTCATTGTGTTGAGAAAGGTCAGGATTTGAATCTATTATATTGGCACAGCTAAAGGCCTTTTAAAAAGGATACCAAAGAAAACATAAATCAGTGCCACTCTTGGGTACCTTTAGAAAACTCAAGCCTGCTTTCATCTGGCTGTCATATTGTATTTCTTAGAGCCTTTAATGGTTAAAACAAAAGTAATGTGCCTCCTGTGCTGCTTGATTTGCATTGGTGCCTGTCAGTACCATAAGTGTGTGCATTTTATTAGTGTATTATTACTATGTGCTGTAATGGAACAACACAAAGGAAGTCACCAGGAGATCATCAGTATATATAATTTCATTTTAACCTTAGGTTTACATTATCACTTAAATAACAAAATAATAATCAGTCTGTGGGAAAGGGGAATTCTTTTTCCATTTTTTGCAGAAAAAAATTAACTCAATGTGATCCCTAAATTGGTCATCTCAATACTCTTACCAATGTCATTCTATTTTTCTTCAAATATATGTTTCTGGCAAATTTTGGGGAGAAACTGCTTGGAACTTCAGAGATGTTCAAAGAGAAAAAAGTAGTTTAGATTTCAGCAATTGCCTGTGATTAATTTCTGATTTCATTTTAACATGGGATGTATTTACAGTAGAAACTACAGATAACGTTTTTTTGACTAAGTGGCACATATCTTGAAATATTTCTTAAAAAGGCTACTGGACTTGTATGTATTCAGATTATCTATATAGCATTTGTGTCTGATTTGACAAGACTGCAGTTTTTTTGCCTTCTGTTGCCATCAGGGATCACTAACAGTGGTCAGGTGGATATTTTTCCTTGCTTATGGTACTGATTCCATTGAATGAATAAATGTTACTTTATGAAATGATTCATTTTACTGTCTAACAAGGATTTGTCCCTTTCATAGCTAAATTTTTTACTTTTTAAAAATATTGACCAGAATATAACTTTTAAAACCTCTGTCTGTGTTTTCTAAATATCATTAATAATCATAAATGTTGAATACAGAAGGGCAAGTTAAATCCTGTCATTGAAACAGCAAACAGCTTTAGTCAAATGTATTGGCACAGAATTAAAAATGCATCAAGCATGTATTTGTCTTCTCAATGGGAAGCCCTTATTAATAGTTTGAAGAGTAGAAAGCTTAGCCTTATTCAACAAGCACTGTAGTAGGTTGGTGGTTTTTTTTTTTAGATATATTTTAATGTGTGAAATTGCAGGATGCCAAGGTTGCCATTAGAACTCCTCTCTCATTCCAGTAATTTTCCCACTTAGATTCATTCTTTCCTTTCACAAAAAAGCACTTCATAGTGGTCACAGCAGAAATGCAGTGATACTGAGCAAAGTGCAAGGTTAATTACTACTCCACTGTCAAAATATTGGACATAACTACAAGTACATGAGCCATCACTTCTCTGTGAAATCTCTCTTTTTCTCTTGTGTGCAGGGCTTTTCTAAGGAGGTGTATGTGCTTCATTCAAAATTTTAGCAGAAATGCATTATAGACAGGCTGTTTAGAGGAACTCACTTTTTTCATTCTGACTGTAGTGTAAAAATGTAGCACAAACTCTGAAACAGAGGTCTTATTTTCACTCGACATGTGGACATGACTCTTACCTCAGGGGTCCCTTGAAAGTAAATCAGGTGAATTGTCTGTATTCAAAATTTTGTTTTGGCTTCTGACTCTAAAAATTTAAAAGCAAGTGTTTCTTCAATGCTGTTACTCTTCCCTATTCAGCCAAGGCGAGGGAGGTTTTGTGAACTTGAAAAATGGCTTCTTTGTATTTGGGAGTAAACCATATCTAATTAAGTTTTAAAAGAAATTAAGGAAAATCACCAAATCTGTGTGTGGCCTGGCAGATGCCTCAGTCTGTGTTTATGAGCTGTGGGCCAGCAGGTTGGGGTCCCCTGAAGCCCTTACTGGAAACCTGAAAAACAGAACAAACATGATTTTTCAATTTCATTCACAAATTTGATCAAATTGCTATAATGAAGAGTGTGTATGAATCTTTCTTTGGCTTACCATTTCTAGCAAGTGCTCAGGAATTCCTCTTCTATAGATGATCACAAAATAGCTAAAGGCAAAATCTGACCACTGTTGTTCTAGACCTCAGCTTCCTCTTCTGATCCAGTCCATTGACACCCCTCAGAGGAGTTAAATAACTGTCTTGCCAGGAGGTCAAGGTTAGTACTATATTTCACCAAGACTTCCTTGGGTTGTCATGTCTGCTTTTTGACAGCTAGCTGCTGTCACTTGATCATATTATTGTGGTCCTTTTGTTGATGCTTCCTAGACAAGAGTGCTCTTTTCTCTGGCTGTCAAATCCAACTCAGGCCACTACCACCACTTGACATAACTGGTCTGGAAGTTTTGCCATGAAGAGCCCATACCTAGGAAACAGGTTCCTGTATTGACATCCTCCACCAAACCTCTTAGCTTCAGGCCTGGCATATTTCACCAGGCAATACAAAAAATGTGTTTGGGCTATCTGGTCTACAAAAGCTACTTTGAGTATTTCTCGAAGAGAAAACCTGCGACCCACCAAGATGTACCCAGAGTTTATTTGAACTCCTCATGCAGTTGGGATGGAAAATGGATTGAATAAACAGAAATGAAGCTGAAGAGAGAACTGAAAGAGTAAATGTTGAAAATGTCTTGTGCTTTGCTTTTATATGACACACATGTTGTTATTTACTCTTTTTAAAATAATTTTAAAAATGTGTTTATCATATTATACTGTGATCAAGAACAAATCACTTTAAATTAACAGTGCAAATAAAACCAAGTAATAAATTGACCATATGCCTGCTGATAATCTCAACCAAATTTGCAAGCTGCTATTAAAAAAAGTCACAAAACCAAAACATAACCCCTACTCCCCAAACCTTCAAGACACTATAACACATGATCTCAGAAACACCTAATGCATCTTTAAGCCTGCTTGGAGGCCTGAGGTCCTTCAGGCAGGTGGCACTGTGAGCAGTCTCTGTACTGGTGAGTCTCATTTGGCAGACAACTGACCTTTAAGTCCAGGGGCTTTTACCCTGTGTCCTGTAGAAGAATTTAGCAGTAAGAAAAGTGAGAAGGGTGTGTTTTTTGAATAGTCAGTCTTTAAAGGTCTTGGTGAGTTAATTCAACAACTTAAATTACAGTCAAAATGAACATGGCATCCCATTTGTCCTGGTAAGCATATTTATTACACATTTTTTGGACCATGGGTGTATATGTTTGGTGACATACTGCACTAAATGATACTTATTTCTGGGATGTACATTTTAAAATTGTTCACAGTTATGCTGACCCTGAAAAATAAGCTTTTTCACCTTCCTATTATTAATGGAGAACCGAGGCATGGAAACTAAGCAATGTGCCGGTGTCCAGGGCCTGATTTTGTAATCAAACCTGCCTTACCTGTCTTAATTGGCAGCTCAGTTTTTAAATAACTGGCTTTCTGAATCTCTTCCAGTTGTGTACACATGATTTTTTTGTAGTTGGAGCTTATTGTCAACTGGCTTTTTTTCTCTTTAAAAAATCAATACAATTTGAATTTTTTCTACTCAGACTGAATCCTTGGTAAATTGTTGTGGATGGTTATTGATTTCTTATATCTGTGAGATTTTTTTAAAAATAACATTAAGGTAAACAGAAGTCTTATTGTGTTCATTTTACAGGATAACACTTATCTAGACAAAAGAACACATAAGCACAGGGCTTACCTGTTGGAAAAATGCAGCAAATCATTTCCAATAACACAAAATAAAAAGAACAAAACCTTTCCGTTGCTGAGCAGAATGGGAAGATTGCTTTCCTGTCACAAATTTTGATTGAATTGAGTCTGTGCTTTAGGAACTGGTTTACTGATACAACAAGAAGCATCATTTAACCATTTCTTACACTTTCATGCCCACAGAAAATACAGTAAAGGCAGAAAAGGTTCAAAAATGAGGATTATGAGTCTTACCTTACCACACTGAATTTGGTGAGGGAAAGGAAGGGAAGTACATCTGTCTTTTGGAGATCAGTTTTATTCTTTCTGTTTGCTTGTAGATTGTCCCCAAGATATAAAGGACTCTCTACTATTTCACTTTGAAGGCAAGTGGAGTGGGAAGTGGAGCAGCCATTTGTAGAAGCACAAGGAAATAGAAATTTGAGGAACACTGCTGAGTTTATTAAGCTTTTACCCATACAAAAATGCACAGGTATTTCCAGTGATCCCTGAGGCTTCCAATCTTTGGCATCAATATCTTTGAAGAAGGCATTGCATAATGCAGCCTGGGTGAGCCTGAAGATGGCTCTATCACTTGTTCAACCTTTCACTGGAAATGCAAACCAGAACCCAGCCTGACTTAGATAAAGTTTCAGATCAGTTTATTTTATTATACAGTGGCAGCATGGTAAAATAGACAAGGCAAAAATTGACATGAGCTGCAATTCCATACTAAGACATATAATAATAATATCTTTGGTAAAGTAGAACGAAGGGAAATACAATGAATTCCAGCAGACAAATAAATGGTTAATGCAGACATCCTGGGACAAAGAACAGTTCTAGGGAACACAGGATCCCAGAAGTGACTTGAGTGTTGTGAACACTGATGCACAGTGACAATTCTGAACTCCAACATTTCTCTTTCAAAAATGTTATATCTAGGTTTTCTAAAACATGACTGGTTTAGGGTCATGTCATACACCGGAATTACTGTGGGGAAAATTGGACTTAATCATTGGTGAATGAGATGCCAAATAATATAGTATTCCAAAGGAGGATGTATTGCAATGTTTGGTGTTTCTTCTGTCTCTCTCTAATTTTTTTTTTTTTTTTAGCATTCATTCTTTTCTGGTTCCCTGTGGAGTGTTCAGTTCCTGGGGTGGCCTGAGGAGAGATCAGTGATGCTGTGCTTTGTAGTCTATTACAGCACAGCTGTTCATCAATTAGAAAGGAGAAAATAATCATGCTGTTTTAGAATAGCATGATGTGCCTTCTACGTTATCAGGCAAAATGCAAACTGGATACTTGAAACACATGCAGTGAGGCTGCCAGTGTGAGAGGGAACCTCTGACTCAGAAAAGTTCTCCTTTATTTTTCTCATTTTCTCTGCTAGTTCAAAAGTATAATTACAAACTTGAGCACCCACTCTACCTTATGACATGAAGGAGCATCCACAGCTGCCCTGCAGGAGCCAGTAGAGCTATTAGTGAATCAGGGTTCAAGAATAAAGATAAATCTGAATCAATGTTATGCTTATGCAGAGTATCAGTTTGTACACTGCTTTCTCTCTTTGTTTTCCTCCTTTTCCATCAGGCTGCCTTTTCTTGTAATAGCAGAGGAATGTGTGCTGAAAAGCAGATAGTTAGTGCCACTTTGCTACCATATGCCTTTATATTTGGAAATTTGCATAAACAGCAAAACATTAAAACAGGATTTATAACCCCCCCTCAAAAATAGAAAATACATGCAGAAGTTTCAAAAGGAAACTGTGTTAAAAAGCCCCAACCCCAAACCCTATTAATTGGTAACAGTGTATTTTATTTATTTTCATAACATATATCTATTATGCAGATGGTGTAGTGTACAGCATAGTTTTTGCAGGGGTTAAGTAGCCCTGCTCATGGGCAATGTTCTGGATTTCTGTTTTAACTCTTAATGTGTGGAGCAGACACCCAGAGCAGCAACTGCATTAAAAATCTGAGAGCAGGAGAGGGACATGGACAGTAGTTAAAACAGAATTAAACCTCTCTGTTCTGCCCAGAACACATTGGCACAAGTTGGATTTACACTTCATCCTTCAGGGAAGCAAAAAATATATTATGAGATCCAGTAAATCAATTGGTATCTCAAGGTCTAAAGGAGTGATGGATGTCAAACATTTTTTTCTAAAGGATGTGGTTTTCTGCTATGGTTGATGCTTCTGCAGAGAAGACATGACCCTAGGTATTACAAAGAGGCTGCTTCACATCTGAATGAGGGGTGGTGAGGCATGTCTGACTTGAGGTGTGGGTAAGCTGTTTAGGAAGCCCACTGAGACCAGCAGCTTCTGGCAAGGAAGTGCTATGGGGCTCTTAGTGGCAGTAAATGTTGAGGTCCTACATAACACTGCAGTTGCTCTTGCCTTTCTTGTTGCCTCCTTTCTCTCCATGCCGTAGCAGGCCTGGATCTCCCTTCCAGCCTGTACCCTTCCCTTCATGTCTACATGCTGACCGAAGTAAATAAGAACAACATGGACAAATTATTAAGGAGGAGACCACCTCTGCTTGTCACAAGTGGTTCACAACTGCTGGATCTACGTGATGAAGTGGATTTTTGGTTCTTCTGGCAACAGTTTCCCCTCTCTGGGCACTGCAAATTGCTTTGCAAACCTTTATCATCTTGCACTCCTTAGCCAATGTCAAAGTAGCTGAAATTTTCCTTTTCTTCCATATTAGACTCAATTTTGGACTTACCATTTTGTTACTGTTCTCTCTTGTGTAATTAGACCTGTGCAGGAATTTATCATTTTAGTTGTTGCCTCTTTCTTCCTAATCTTCCTGTTCTTGCATCTTTCACAAATATTTTTCTTCATTTGTCCCTCTAGTAAGAGAACATACTCTTTAAAAGCAAGGATACTGGAACAGAAATTGTGCTTTATGCATTTACTTTGGCAACTATAATGTAGTTAGTTATTCATTATTCATAACATCTTATGCTACTGACTATTATTGTATAGCTACTAACTGTAAGGAAATTGTAATATGAGACCTTAAGTGATATAAGATCTTACTGCAGCATTGCTTCTGCTCAGTCTTGGACCAGAGGTGGCTGAAAAGCCGTCTTTTTGGGTGCAACTTAGAAAGCATGTAGATTAATAATGGTAATTGCTAAAAATAACAATTAGATTTGAATGGTTAATGCATAACAAGTAATTGTATTATTCCTTCTTAAAAAAAAATTGCCTTTTTATGTTGGGACCTGTACACAAAACCCCAGATCTTCACGTGCAGTTGACATTTGGACACATCTACAAATTTGTTTAAGTGTAATAACTGGCTTGCAAACTGTAAATATTTACTTGAAAAAATGTGCACTTCATATATTTCAGGTTTTGTGTAAACTATACAAATTCTCAATACTGCAGCTATATCTTTACTTTCAGCCAGTGTCCTCACACAGGACAAATGGTGCTCAGCTGGTCACCATATGCAGATGTGACTCTTCATTTCCAGCCCATGCTTGATATTGAGAAAATAAAAAGTCAGTAAAGGATTTTGCAACTGCCTCCCAGAATAGCTGGGGCTCAGCGGTATATGCAGTAGTTTTACTTATCCCCCCTTTCTGAGATGGTTCTGGTACCACTGACAGTAGTGAGTAAACACAGGAGCGATGGAAAGGGATAGAAACAACCACAAATGTCCTGAGAGAAAAAAGTTAAGTTTCAGTAATTGTGCTGTGCATGGGAAGACATTTCCTAAGGATTCATTGATTCATTTCATTCACCTTCTGCATCTTCAGCATAGTGTGGTGTAGCTTCTTTTGTGCCTTTTTTTTTTTTGTTTGGGGTTATCATTATTATTATTATTATTATTATTACTATTAGGGAGAGGGGGCTACATCTACACTGCTCCCCTGAACTAGTCCTCCTTTTATAATAAAAAATAAAAACTTGGGGAAAGGATTCCTCTGACCTGTCATCTCAGGGATATATGAACTGAGGCCATTGAAGCACCCATTGCTTTCTGCTGGCTGCCAGCAGAACTCAGGGTTTTCACTCAGCAGTGACTAGATAAATATCATAAGTATGGGATATAAATCAGTCCATGAACTTGCAGGAAACAAACATTTTGTGCTAATTTGTGAAGTGAGGGCAAGGCTGCTCAGTAATTCTTGTTTAAAACTGACCTACTGAATGCGAAGTGCCAGCTTGGCAAGTGAATACTCAGTTTCCTGTCACATGAAATGCACTTTGCACAGAGCCAGCAAAAGACCCATGAACTGTTAAATCTCAGGTAAATACTCAGAGCAGTGCTTGAGGATAGAAACTTGTTATGGTCTTTTGAGTGCTGTCCTTTTACTTCTTCCATGATGTATTCTTTTTAAAGAGGTTTATCCGAAATGTGGAATATCATTTCAGAGATGGAAAGTTTTTCAATACCCAAAATCAGACTTTAGGAAACTAAAATGTATGTGAGTCTTATGCTTTGTTTTGAGGTGGTGCTTTTTTTTGTTTGTTGTTTTGTTTTGTTTGTTTGTTTGTTTGTTTTTGTTAGTCATAGTGCCTAATCAAGTGTTGCCTAGGATTTTAATCATGGAGAGAAGAGGTACCAAAACATGGCATTTGTCTACACCTGTGGCAGTTGTGTGGAGTTATTATGTATTTCTCTGGTTATCCCTAGTGACAAAAGAGGCAAATAATATATGAAGCAGTCAATATGAGGCACTCCTTTGAACACCCTGAGTTACAAGATAGCTGCAGTGATATTTAGTAGCTGAGCTAATTTGTTGCAGCATCACTTTTGCATAGGTAATATTATGTTTTAATAGTGCCCCAACCCACAATGTCTTTACAGCAGAAACCTACTTTCAAGTGTCTAACAGAAATGCCTGCATGGACTTAAATTCCCCATATACACTGCAAACATGGGACAGCACTGAGTGTATTTTAAGGGAAAGCAGTGGTGATTACAGTTGCTTTCAGTTGCCACCATGACTGTATCCACTGCTGCGTGGCAACACTGCTGGGTGATTTGTTGTGAAACTGCCTAGGCGTTTGAGTTTATGTACGTGCTCACGAAAACACTTTACTCCTGGTAATGTTTTTCCACAATGCTTTTCCTAAAATTTCCACTTACTTTCCTTTTCATTCTCATGTTCTGATTCTTCTCCTTACAGAATTGTGATGTGGACAGGATGGGATATTGATCAAAAAAGAAAGAAAAAAATGTGTGGAAATCCCCTGCTCTTTTGGTGGGGAGTTGTTGGTGGTCTTGTATGCAGGAAGTCTGCATGTATGCAAACCACTGTCCTAACAAACAAAAGGAATAATATGTTTTTCCTTAGACTCTACTGTATTTCTAATGCTAAATTTTATGTAGAAGGGAAAGGCTTAATTCACAAGTGAAATTAATTTGACGATCCTTCACTAATTCCAACTCGGTGTCTGTCAAAGTTGCAATATTGCAACAGTTCAGCATGACTGGCATTAACTGCTCAGAAAAAGCCTCAGATTGGAATAGCACATTGATTAAACTTTGGCATTGACACATATCTGAGCACAATGTGAGAAGAGGGACAACACTGGCCCTTCCACTTGCTACAGCTCCAGTAAGAAAAAAAAAAATTCCTTGTTTAAAACCTCTAAAGTTATATAAAAGTAGAGGGAAAACATAGTCCACAGTTTTTGAGACACATTTGGACTTTAACCAAAATATTTCTTAAATACGAAGGCTATATTGGATAAATTAAGCCTATCAAGGAAACAGAGGTTGCTGAAAACTAAACAATCAGCTAAAACTTACCAAAAGATCCAGAATTCTTCAGTTTAAAGGATCTCTGAAACCAAGGATGCATTTTTATCGTTATTTAATGATTGGAGCCCAGCATTTAGAATTATGAAAACTATTATATTGCTAGGAACAATGAACATTTGCAACACCTCTGTTAAGTGCACTGTCACAGGTAAGACATACACTTGAAGTATTTAAATTTCCTTGATCTTAAGCTTTAAATTGAGCTTATGTTTAAGTTGCTTCTGTGATCAAGGTGAAGAGCCTGACCAGAACCTCTTTAAATTCAAGAGAAATTATAACATGTACAAAAAACTGGAAAAATGGCTACCATATTTTCATGCATATGACACTTACCTGAGGTAATTTGCATCCTCTTACATGTCCTGAGGCTTGAAAATAAATTTTCAGATGACCTACACATACTTGGAGGCTTCTGAGTATGGGACCTGGAGAAAAGATCTTTGGATCTGTTTTAAACCTCCCTTTGCAACACCCATGTACTTCTACTGAATCAGTTTTCTTAGCAGATAACCTCGGTTTGAGATGTATAAAGGTATGGTACATTAATTAAAGAAAGGATAATTTTGGGTGGGGGTTGGGGTGGGGGGGGGTGAGAGAAGACTCATGTAGATTTGGAGAAATTAATTATTTATTTGTGACTGTAGGAGACAGCTGTGTTTTTCACCTCAGCATGGAAGCATTTTGATCACAAGCCCAGTGTAACAGAGATAAAGAACTTCCACCATAGATACCTTTTGAAATGAAGGTAAAACCTGCAGTGTTTGTCACTTAGTAATGTTAATAAGAAATATGTAAGATTAAAACAAGCAAGTCCAAGTGTGTTTTTTCAGTAAATAGATATATACATATATACTTAATTTAATGCAGCAGCTTTGGTTGGTCTATTTCTCCTTCCCCTCCTCCCCCGCTGTTTTTAAAGCATATAAATTCCAACCATGTTTTGTGTGAAGGGTCTCAGTGCATACTGACATTGTGAGTGTCAGCTCCAGATCACTTTAATCAGAGAGTGGATATGCATGATAAAACGGATAAGGGACTTTAATCAAAAAATCCGCTGGTCTGGAAACGTGACGCACTCCGCCAAACACACTTCATCCCACTTTTCTTGTGCCACTGCCAAGATTTTTATTTCATGAATATGCATTGGACATGATATTACATTAAAATGTGACATTGTTGTGTAGTGGTAGGGATTTAGAATTAGAATAAATAAATAAATAAATATACTTCTGTAAAGTTTTTGTAATTGAACATTAGTATCATGTTGTGATTTTACATATATTTATTCACCTACCACCACCCCTTGTCTTCCTCCAAATTTTTTTTAATTGAATATTGAATTCATTCCTTTCTGCTTAATAAGAAAAACAACAGCAGCAGAGAGATGCTTTATTTAACTTTTACCTATAAGCATAATGTATAGAGTTCTCAACAAGGAATTGCGTTTTTGCATACAAAATACATGTCTGTGGCTCTGTGGCTGGGGGCATTTTTGCTACAGCCAGAAATAACTCCTAAGCACAGAGCCCACTCCAAACACTATTATTCTTTATGCAAAGGCTGCTTCTGAATTTCACAGGATTTGGATTCTGTACATAATAAACTGGTAAATCCTTTGTTTCCTCCTAATTTTCCTATGTTACATTGTTTCCTGGAAATTGGTGAGGATTATAAAATGGATGCATGGAAATTTGCATCATTAAATCTGTGCTAGTCTCAATTTTAGATTTGGAAGTTTCATGTACTTAGGCCAATCAGCTTTTATTTTGGAACATCTGTCTCTTTGTAAACCCCCACACCGTGATTTCTGAGAAGTGACCTCTCAGACAATATACTTTGAAACACACACCCTGACATGTGGTGAAGCATTCATCAGATTAAACATGAATGTGTTTGCTGTCATACAGTTTCTCTGCCACAAATACATACAGGATGGCACTTGAGGAAAACAGATTTGTCTAAATGAAATGATTCACATCTGAAAAAAAAATAAGAGCTGAGTCTGAGTGTGCAAAACTCTTGACTTCTGTGAAGCTGTGCAGAATAGTACAAAGGGTTTGCCCTTAAGGAGTCAAATACATGTTACTACCAAAATTCTGTCGAGTGTCTTTGTGGCATATTCAGAGTGTATAATGGTGAATTTCTATTCCTTCTTGCCTCCTGACTTAGATGCTTTTGGTTAAATGAGAATGATACTGCCCTTCTTTCACTTGTGACTTGAAATTGCTAAATGAAAAGGTGTTGAGCAGTTAGGGAGTTGCTGGGGGTTTTTTTAAGCTGGTGTTGGGAATGGACGTTCTTTATTTGCTAATCAAAGACTGTTGTGTATCAGTTGTTCAGTGAGGACCTCTTCTTGTAATGGATGCTTTCCGAGACTAATTTTAATTAAACCCAAACAAACAAAATTTGTAATTGCCTGACTAATGATCTGAAGCACCAATACTTCTTAACCTGTGTTATTCAAATGTAGCACAGAGGCTGTATAAAGCTTGCTTGGTTTAGAAGGTTTCTAAGTGATAATCACACTGAGAATGTGGTCTCACCTAGCCCTTAGCTGTGCTTCGAACTTTTGAAAGACAGGAAAGAATAGTGATTGTTGGCTGAGCTGTCACTGACAAGGGCAAAAAATATTGAAAGTACAATGCAGAGTTCTTGAAATTAGTTCTTCACTAAAGTTATGGTCATTTCAAATAGAATATCCTCTATGAGACTCAATTTCTCCAGAATTTATACCTGCTATATATATCTGCTGCAAGTGAAAGCACAGACAGTTTGACATTCAGTCCCAGATACTAATCAGTAAAGGCAATCTGTAACTAAAGATGTTTTCAAATTTTTTATAGGCACTTAGCATTAGATTTAAATTCCACCTTAGAATTCTCTGGGCTGCCCTGAGGGTTCCAGAGAATTCAACATTGACCTTTCCTGCAATGTTCATTTTATGGTATTGTGAGGACCAAGAAGGATGGCAGTAGGGGAACCTGTTTGTTCACTTATTTTCAACTTGGGGTGTTTTGTGGAACCAGCTGGTCTCAGACCTTGTCCTGTCACTTTCCCTATGCTGATCTTGCAAAATTGGCATGTGCAGTATGGTACATGTTCTTCCACAGTCTATTACTGCAGTACTTGCATTGTTCCCTGCCACTGGCCAAAGTGTTCCTATGCATCAGCAGAACTTAGTGCTCTTCATAACTGCTTTAGTGCTGGACAACTAAACTCTTTCTGGAAAGGCTTATGACTTCATCTGATTATTATTGAGTGCAGAAGGACTTATTTAAAAACAAATATTTCCATAGTGTTCTCACATCCTCAGAGAGGATACTGAGACTTTACTGACAGTACTTTTCTGCTCATAATCCATCAACAGTAGGATTCTGTAGATTTTGGAGTCTCCTTTTCTCTTTTAAATTATGCCTTTCTGAAACCAACTTTTTATACAATGCACAGCTTTGTGTGGTTGTAATCATTGACAAAGGAGCTCTGCTCGTGGTATAGGCACAAGCTAGGTTTTCTGCAGCTCCTGTGATTTCTGAGCTTACACAACACTGTTCTGCATTCAAACTCTTTTCACTGCTTTTGTCTGGCTCCTAGAATCTACTACACCCTCAGATACTAAAACACCACAGAAACAAGTTAAACCCTATACATCCTCTAGACTGCCCACCTCACGTGTATACCATGTGTTATAGCATAACCAGGCATCTGGGGATGTGGGTGAAGTCCTATCACAGCAGAGCAAGAAGTATACACTTCTGTGGAGATTTCAAAAGGAAAATCACAGTTATGACACAACCAAATAGTGAAACTGTTAATAGAAACATCTAGGAGAAAGGACAATGACTTCAATGGAATAGTATTCATGGTCTTGAATTCCTGTAGATTATGTATATATACTTGTAGGAGAGCTTTTGGTGGCTGATAGAGATATCTGCAAAGACAGACATCAGTCAGAACTGCCTAATGTAGAATAAAATATCCCCAAAGGAAATTACCATTACAAAAACTATTATTTAATATTAAAGGTAATTGTAACACAAGGGCATGACTCATATCCTTGTGTTACAATTATCTTAATATTAAATGATAGTTTTCTGAATGGTAATGAGGGGAAGTTAAACCTGACACTCTGTCCTTAACCCTTGCTGCCATGCCTGAGTATTAATATGACTAAGAGATATCTCTACAGTCTGTCATTTACTCATGTCACCTGTTAGTCACGACGAAGTGTAGAAGGTAGATTTATAATACCAGCTTTTAGAATTAATTGGAGAATGCTCATTTTGTGGACTGTTATACAGGATAACTGACCTTTACAACCATCAGAGTACAGAGCTGATGCATTATATTGGTAATGAGCACTTTAGTATGATAGACCATGATAGACTTATAAAGGTTCACAGCCTTAACTTTCTGCACTTCGTGTTATCTTCCTCATATTTTTCCTCCAGGTTTTGGTGTGTTTTTTTGTTGTTGTTGTTTGTTTGGGGTTTTTTGTTTGTTTGGTTTTTTGTTTGTTTGTTTGGGGTTTTTTTCAGTTGCTGTCCAGTCCTGGTTGAAATAAAAAATGTGTGTGTAGAAAAATGCAAGGACATTTCATGTTTAAGACATTTTAACATTAGCTTTTCGGCTCTGTAGAGCAGGCCTGCATAGTTCCAAGCACAAACTGGGACCTTAGTTTAGAAGTAAACTTAGCATCACTTCAACATAACATTTATGTTCCTGTATATTTCTCCATTGTGTTGCTACTGACAGTGCATGGACAGCTCTGCTTCCTACACTCCTGCACCTAGTTCTTGAGTAGAATTAACCAGTTAACAGTAAGACAGAATATATGACATAGAAAAATAATAAGAAAATCATAACATGCTTAGTTGGAATGAATACTTTTGCATTTGATTATGCCATGTTAATGGTTACATCAAGCCATGATTTATTATGTCACAACCTATTGAAAGATAGAATATGACATAGCAGAACAACTACATGCAGTTTATCAAAAAAGGATAGTTTAAAATTGAAAATATATACTGATTTCTTATCTATTTCTAGCTATGATTTCAGACAGAGAACTCTTGTTGTGAATTCATATTATTAATTAAGAGGTTGGGATATCTGCAAAAAGTAGATAATTCTGAGATACCAGCACATAGTCCATGAAAACAGATATCTCAGGATGAACTCAACCCTAGGAATTGGATCTATGTTTGGAAACAAGTTTAAATTAGGAAATAGACCTGAATATATCACCCCGCTCTCTGATGGACCCTGTTGCTACTGTATAGCGCTACTGCTTTAATCTTTCCCTTGGAAAAAAGTATATGGTTTTACATATAATCATGTAGTCTGAGGTCTAACACAACAAAAAGAGGATTCCACAGGGTAGGAGAGAATGTCACCAAGAAGTGCAAATTCCACTTAAAATCTTCTAGAGATGAGAAAATCCTCGTGACTCCACTTGCCTTTTACAATGGAAAAGATGGAAGGGGAGCAGTGTGACAGGAAAAATTCTTTCCCTTTTGCTGTTAATACTAGTAGATGCAGGCGAGCACCAAATAGTGCATTTGCTGGGCTTGCAGTGAGGTAATTTTAACTAAAAGCTGCGCAGTGCAGGAGATCCAGGAGACAAATAGTGGTGTGTCAAGTCATGGTGTTGTGACAACTCCACATGAGGTGCACAGGTGAGAAAAAGGGCTCATTTTCTCCAGCAGGCAAACTCTGTCTGTCCAAAGCTAACATTTTCCATGAGATGCAGTATCCCTCAGGAGGCAAGCACTGTTCCATTTCAAGAAAGAGCCCTGCCCTGTTTATAATGTTCCATCATTTGTAAAGGTTGGCTTGGTTGCACATGGGCCTATTGAATAGGAAAATCCAGTAACTCCATCCTATGCCTGCACAGCTCAGGTCAAAGCTTCATATTTTTTAAGTCCTTAAATATATGTTCAGATGATATGGAGCTGTCTGTATGGCAGTTATCCGAGCTCTAAAAACCCCATGAATACGTATTTACGTGACAGATTTACATGATTTGCTCTGGAGATTTTGCACAATTTTCAGGCAATGTCTTTCATAACCTGCAATATCCTGCAAAGAAAGGGTCTTTCCATCTTGGACCAGGGTCATCGTTCAGGCCAACAAAAGAAGCTCTGGCTGTTCTAGGCTAAGGCAGATTCAAGTGTGGACAGCTTCACTGGGACCCCTGATAATTTACTAGCAACTGCAGAGGACAAAGTTGCTAAACAGAAGACATTTGAGAGCCTACTTTTAGCAGACCATGATCTGCCCACAGAAATGTTCCTGGGGTTTTTGAAATGGATTGGTTGTGGCATTCATAACTCTTTTTGCTATCTCTGGATATAACAAAACTCACAAGCTGGGTGTAAGGATCTCACAGCTTCACCAGTGATGCACCTAGATTGGGCTGCTTCTGAGTTAAATGTTTATATGGTTGTACTGTGTACAGGAACTGTGTCAATGTAACATGAGAGAGCCCAATAAAAGCTCTGCACAGAAATGAATTGAGTGATTTTTTTTTGTTTTTTTTTTGCGGATTAAAGACACTGAAGGCGAATATTACTCACCTGTTATAGAATCCAGCTGTACAACTAACATCTCTATTATATATTTTACAAAATGAGAAAGGAACATAAGTTATTTATTCTCTATTTAATCTTTCCTGAAGCTTTCAGTGGCTTCAGTGGCTTATGGTAGAATTGATGATATATATATAGTAGATACCTCAGAAATGTGTATTTCTGAGCTGGAGACAGAAGTTAGGTTTCCTCAATGTATTGGGTTAGCAGTTACTATGTCTACACATCAGTAGGGATAATCATACCAGACCAGAAAAGTACTTCAGGATCTGCTTACCTTTGAGCATACAGGCAGACTAATTGACTTAACTGAGATTACATACAGGCTTAAAGTTAGTCATGGGCTTTGCTGGATTTGTCATTAATCCCATGGACTGACATATACAGAAGCTTTAGCGTGAACTCGAAGGCCACTGAGCCAAGTTTCCTTGAAAGGCCTCTTCTGTAGCAAGAAAACCGACATTTTTGGAGGTTGGTTTGTTTGTTTACTTTAAATAAAGGTTCCTCAGAGGCTGGAATGCTTGACAGGGAAATGACTGACCTGTGCTTTAAACTGGGGCTACCCATCTACATTATGAGCCTTTTCCATCTAGTTCAGGGTATCCACCGGCTAGTCCCAGGTTGCTCTTTGAATTTTACTTGACATCTAACAAAAGGCACATTTTAGTCAATGAAATTATTGTGTTTTACTGTGAATGCTGTTGGTTCAGAAACTGAAATGTACACTGTTGGGTTTTGATACCAGTTAACACCTTAAAAGAGGGATAACTTGCTGTCAATGTAAGGTGTGCAATTTTATTGCTGAAGCATTATTCGTAAAGGCTGGCAAAAAACTAGGGTAGGTAAACACTTCAAAAATAAATCTTTTCCACCTTAGACACAATTTTGAAACTGAAAATCATCATCATTGTTATTATTACTATCACTAATACTATACTACTATTATTATTGATTAAAATTAACTTCAGGAATTCCACATTCTCAAACAAAATGTCAATTTTTGTGGCATTATCATTGTATCTCCTTATTTATAGAGAAGAAACAAACAACCAAACTATTCTTTCTATGGTTATGTATTTCTGAGGATTTTATTACATAGAATATTTTAAAAATTTTTTACATTGACATCTCATGTTACCTTCATGGCCCAGAAAACGTCTTTCATTTCAGCTTGAAAAACAATTTTGAAAAAAGACTGTAACAACTACATGAAATTTTTTGTATTTGCAGAAGTCATGATGGCATTTCGCCTAGAGGGAATCTAAAAAGTTTATTCTTAATTCAGCATTACATATACATCCCTTGATATAGTATTATTCTGATCCTACTCTTTCATAGCATTATTCTGAGTTTTTCCTGATATACCAACAGTGCACTAACATTGTACAAAAGCAATGCAACCTGTGGGATCTACACAAATACAAGAGAATTGGGCAATGAGATACTGAAAACTATCACTCATCCAAGGGACTACAGGACCTCATGGGGGGGTGAAGATCATGGCTGAATCACTTAAAAATAGTTTTTACTTTGCTTCAGCAATATGAAGTGCATTGCTCCTGTTTATGAATGTCATAATTTTTTTCTGAAAATAACCAAGTCTGTAATCTTTGGTTCCTCATCCTTTACCAGGATGTTGAAATAGTTGGCCCTAACATTCAGCCGTATCTCACTCTGCTGATTCACCTGTGGCAGCTTACAGGATCTCTCCATGTTCCTTTTCAGAATGAGGTGGAAAATCTCTGCAAGTGTCCATAGCTTGAAAATCAAACCAACCTTGATGTACTTCTGCTGTTTGCTTAGGATAAGGTCAGTGGCAATATAAATGAAACAGTGAACAATCTTCTGCCCTGTAAGAACTGTGCTTTTTCTTCTTAGGCCCACAGCATTGAAGAAATTCCAAATTATCATTTGATGTCTTAGAGCAGGGAGCACTTACCTGCAATACGTTCATTTTGGAGATTGTTTTCAAAGTACCTTCCTTCCTTTTTCCTTTCCTTATTTCCCCCTTTTCCCTTTCTTCTTCTCATGCTAACACAGCTCACCAGTTCACCCAGGTCTGGAAAGCCTTGCAGATAATTTACTCTCAGTATTGAAGGTGTAATCAAGGCTCTTGCTGGGAAGGTGCTTGAAATGCTAGATATACCTAGCTATTTTTTTTTTTTTTGCTTCAATAACAGAAAGAAGAGGCCTGTGTTTTTTCTATTTATTTGGTGGATTAGATAAAAAATCCAGCAAGTAAGAGAAGATTATAGGTGACTTCTCAATTGATACTACATTAAATTTGATAATGATGAAGCTCCATTTTTGAAGTTTTACAGCATTGTCTTTCACTATTATGTAATGAATTATAAAGTATAGACCAACATTTAAAAAAAAATCTTAGGAGTCCCATTTTCATTTCTGGTAGCCTGAAAAACAGTGAATATCTCAATAATGGTATTCTGCTTTATCTGCTATCTAGCAGTGTTCTTCCTATTAGTATTCCCATTTATTCAAGTAATTGCTTTTTTACATTCCACCTGTTGATATCCAAGCACCTGAGGTAGTGCCAAAACATGTCCTGGTATGTGTGCAGTCTGCTACTTCATTTGTATTATTCACTGAAATTTGCTAAAAGAAAATTAAAATATCATCTAACTGCAAATTAAGAGTTTCTTTGTATTTTAGAACAATCTTTACTATGGCAATTTAAGAAACCCTCAAGATAGATTCAAGCCAGTAACGGTGTGATGCAGATTCCATGTATCTCTAGGTTTAAGTCATTAGTCTGAGATTTCCCATTTTTAGTTAAATAATAGCAAGCCACCACCTCTCCCCCATGTCATTGGTACATCTGGCCAATAGACAGACTATCTGGAGCACAAGCCCTATGGGGAGAGGCTGAGGGAGCTGGGGTTGTTTAGCCTGGAGAAGAGGAGGCTCAGAGGTGACCTCATCACTGTCTATAACTACCTGAAGGGAAGTTCTAGCCAGGTGGGGGTTGGTCTCTTCTCCCAGGCACTCAGCAATAGGACAAGGGGGCACGGGCTTAAGCTCTGCCAGGGGAAATTGAAGTTGGAGAGCAGAAAAAGATTCTTTCCAGAGAGAGTAATCAGGCATTGGAATGGGCTGCCCAGAGAGGTGGTGGATTCACCATCCCTAGAGATTTTTAAACGCAGATTGGACATGGCGCTGAGTGCCATGGTCTAGTAAATGGACTAGAGTTGGACCAAGGGTTGGACTCGATGATCTCCGAGGTCTTTTCCAACCCAATCAATTCTATGATTCTATGATGGTGTTCTTCTTGCCCTCTCTTCTGTATGTCCATGAAAGGTTCTGTGGTAATCTACTAGTACCATCAGTGAATGGGTCTGCATGACTAAGTTTTCAGTTCCCTTCAAGCTCCACACCATGAATGCTGCTGTAATTATGACACAACTGCAGGCGACTTTTCTGACCCCTGAAAAATTTTGTTTACATTTGATATTCAGTTATTTGTAACAGCACCAGTGCAAAGTCAGAATGGAGGTGGGGGAAAATATATTTAAGTAGATCTTGTCTATTCGAAGCCAGTAGAATCTGTTTAGTTTTGCTTGTTCACTCCATGCAGTTCATGGGAGTGCAACTATTTCACAGAGTTTACACTGACTGGAAATTATGAACATTTTGTCAACACAGAGAAGGTCTGATTGAATGAAGATTTAAGAGTATTTTTTGGGATTTTGTTTGAGAGGAGGTATGGGGCTGTATTAATGGTAAAATATCCCTTCTTCAATCCTAGTGCCATTCTGCCTCTTCCCGATGTGCTCATGAGTGCAATTTTATTAATGATGAAAGATCGTTCCCCTTAACATGATGCCATTTTGTGTCTCTCCACCATCAGATAGAGCGGGGCTGCAAGCCACTGCAGGGCGCCAACAAGGGCAATCACATCAAGGGTGAAGCTGTGGGGGTCTTGAGCCACTCGCTGCCTTTGCCTGCTCATTCCTCCCACCCGTGTGACAAGAAGGGTTGCATAAGCTTCTGCGGTGCTGGTAACAAGTGCAATATATACCTGTCATCTGGCATGGTGAGCAGAAAGATTCACTGTAAAGCCAAATGAGGCTGTGTGATCTTTGATGCCTGCTGGTGTGAACATTTAAAAGACCTTGAAGTTTTAGCAGCACTCCTGGCAGTAAAAATATGGAAACATTAGTGACCATCAGTCTCACAAGGGGCTGGTGGAAGGACAGGTTTGTCCTGTATTACCACAGAAAGCTTCTCCTCTTAGCTAACTTACTCGTTTGTAACTGGGGTTGGAAAGTGCAAGTCAAAATGAAACCTGCATTAAAAGAATTTTGTGGGCTGTACAAATCATAAGGGTAACTACTTCACGAAATACTGTCAACCGAGGGATGTATTTAAAAGGTTAGATTAAATATCTCCTAGTCATTTTTTCCAGTTCTTTTCTTTTTATAGTCCACTGCAAAACAACAATAGATAAAAAGGCTGTATATAATGCATGTATATATTGGTGGGGTGTTTTTTTGGTTTTTTTTTTTTTTTACCTTTCCCAAAGGAGTCTCTGTGCTTCCCACACTAATTGTAGGTTTTTCTGAAAATGCAGCATGAATCATTTATAAATAAAGAGACTTTAAAATCCCTAAAAGACTCCCTGAGGTATTCAGTATTTCAGCATAAAATAACTGTTAAATGGAGTTATTCTGAATTAGCTTTTACTGGAAAGTGGTGAAAATAAAGTTTTCTTTTCACTGTGAATGTGCAATAATTCTTTTACACAGCTACCCAGGGTAATTGACAAGTGATTTTCATAATTCAGGTTTTAGCAAAGAAATCATCTGAAGTGGCTAACATTAAATGAACGGAGCTGCTATTAAAATATAGCTTTCAAGAAAAACTGCATGAGATGTCAGAACCAGGGGCTCTGTGTTGAGACCTTAAAAAACAATTCGGGCTACAAAGTGAAAACACATACATTCAAGCTGCATAATAAATTCATACATACACCCTCCTCACACACGTGCATTCACCTAAAATAATAAAAAAGGATTTTTCATCTTTCTCTCGAAATCCTGTGATTATTTTAGTCGACAGATAACCTTAAAAAGACAAGGCTCTCAGGAAAGGTAACTGATTTGCATGACTCCTTTGGACTTCATAACCTTGAGTGTCCATACCCATTGTACAATCAGAGGTCGCATTTGATCTCTGTGTGTAAAATTATGCAGAGGAAGCTTCCTCAACACTTTGTAGTTGATTGACAAATTGGTCTGTCACTCAAATGCTCCTTCAACTTATCGTGAACAGTAAAGAAAATTATCTGTTCTGTGCATATGTGAGAAAAAGCCTGTTCATTAACCTCTAGTCTGCTGAAGCTGTGGAACATATAATGCTTAGAGGAATATGTACTACATAGGAAAATCATGCAAAAAATAAAGAGGTATGTGTTATATTTACATGTATATATTTGTGTGTGAATAACATATAAAAATGTGTGTCCATATCAAAGCAGTCTGTATGATACATATACAATGCATATGTGCATATTACACCAGTTTATGCAGCAAACTTTAGGCCCTCTTTTTCAATAGTTTTGTACATGCATGGTAGTTACAGATAGGCAAACACCTCTGAGATGATTCCTACAAGTATTTGCTAGAGCAGGCTTCATAATCTAAGATGCCTCTGACTATTATCCCTGATAGTCTGCCTACACTGTAGCTCTCAGATGCTGGGTTATTTACAAATATTGCTGTATCACAGTGCAAGGATTTAAAAGCAACTGACTGTCAAGGTAGGGACTAATTTGCTTCAAGTGCTAAGCAGAGGCAAGTTGGATAGATTTAGTGGACCTGTACCTGTTTATCTCAGCAGCAAATTTAGTTTTACATACTATGGAATACTCATCCGGCAGCCAGTTTCTTCAGCTTGGGGAAATTCTTGCAAGTAATGTATATGCATGTGTCTTTTTTGCTAACTGCTAGTCAGTGTACTTTTATTTATCTGTCTGATCTGGATGAGAAAAATTAATTTGTCTAAATGCTTCAGGTGTAGCTGAACCTCAGATATGGTATCTAGAAAAAAATCTGAAGCTACAAGATGATAACACTTCTGTGCCTTGTTGGACTTTTTTTTCCCCACCATAAGCCCTGTGTACAGGTACCAGAGAGCAGTCCTGATGCAAACTCTCCTATTTCAAACTTTATGAAAGTCCTGATCACTGCTCTGACTTGCCAGCTTCTGACTCACCTTTGGCAGTGAGGCAACATGCCAGGTCAAACCAGGAGATAATGTGTCTCTGCCCTCCTGACAAGATCAGAATGATTTTGAATAAGGTATTTGCTTCAAATCTACATTGTTAAGTGGCACAGACTTAAACCCCACAAACACAACCCCCCACATTTGATGTTAACATAATTTTTTTCCAATACAAAACTTTCTCTTTCACTATTTAGTAATTTTTCTTTGCCAGTGGCTGACTAGCTTGAAGTCTTTGAAACACTGAGCTTTCTATAAAATCCAAATAATTCTCTGTAAATCAAAGTACTTGGCATGCTTGCTGCAAAGCCTGAAGCTTTTTTTTTTTAAGGTAATCTCTAGAAAGTAGTTTGTACTCATGTTTTCACAGTGATTAAATATGCAAAGTAATTTTCATGATTATCACCCCGTTCTCAACCAAATCAGATGCGGCTATGCTTCTCTTTGTATAAAGCCAGTTATTGGATCAGATTCCAAAACAAATCCCCTGAATTTGGCGGATCATCATTTTAAAAGGGGGCTTGTTAAGGTAATGATTAAATTAAACCACCCCTTTAAGAATATTTAGATCTGGTCCGCCAAGCGGAACGGTCTAATGGTTTTTAAATTAGAAGCTGCGAATGCTAGTGAATTTCTTTTGTGGGTCAAGTGGGTATTAACAAATGCTAAGACTGTTCTCTCTTTAGTCATCACCTTGAAATCTGCAAAGAAAAACGAAGAGGGGGAAAGACACAAGGAGGGAAGCAGTGTTGGTATTTTAACATCAGTGCTTTTTAACCAAGGGCAGTCTCAGATTTACAAGGTTGGATAGGAGAAGGTATGAGATGATGTTGCTGGTAATCTCTTTATACCCTCTCTTGAGAAAGAGACTGAAACTCGAATCTTCAAGGAAGTGGAGAACCCAAGTGCATTCAATTCTGGCAGTCTTAAGCTATTGCAGAGGTGTAATAGCCTGCTAACCACAGAAGCGTGGATAACAACCCCTACCTGTGGCTTCCAGATTTCTTAACCTTGTCAATTTTAAACGTGCTTTTTAGCCTCAGATGTGGCTGAGAGTTTGTGGCTGGGAGAGACAGTTGTTTGCTTGTGTGGAGAGGATGGCTGGATTCCTTCCAATACCAAAGGCTTCAGTTTTTCTTTCTGATACCCTAGGCAGACTGTTTGTCACTAGTATTTTTCATCCCACAGTACTACCTAATACTGGAGTTCTGTGAATATTGGATTTATGGGGCATAACCATCTCCCTGGTGGGAGGAAATTCACATTAAAATATAAATCTGTCAAGCCAGGTCAAATCACAGCTAACAAAATACCAATGCTGATCTTTTGTGCTTAGTCCCTGCTTCTTTTTAGTCATACATAGATTTATGAAAATGGCACCACTTGCACCAAATTTTTCCTGTACAGAGATGGTTTAAAAGAAAAGTACTGGGGAGAGACAGAGGTGATATTTGAGTTTCTTTGAGAAAAGTGAGGGGAGAAATAGCTTTCTGTTTATTCACACAAAATCCTTGTGACTATTTTGTTTATGAATAGCCTTCTAAACAAGGGTGGTAGTGGAAAGCTACAGAAAAAACTGTAACTGGTAAGGTGCACTTCTGAGGTGAAAAAGTCAGTTTTCAGTTGACTGAATTGTGACCCTTTAGGAATTGCATGCTTTGGACAGTTTGTGTAGGGCTTTTTGCTAAGCTTCTAAAACATGCACTCAAGGAGAGACATGTTCTGTGCATGTGTTGAGGAAGGGGAGAAAGGGCAGACTAACTTTGCTGTGAAATGATTTTCTGACCTGACAAAGTGGTTAGGGAAAGTGTTTTACTGTGTTGAGTCCTGGGCTTATTCTCTGCAAAGTAAGAAAACAAAGTGATCAGGTCAAGACTGCTTGGTATGATGTAGGATTTAAAGAAAGTAATACCCCTCTGATGAATTTAACCAGCTGGCTTCATTTTTTTATCTGTGTCCAGCTTACCTCACCTGAAGTGCTGTGTCCATGTCTGGGGCCCTCAACACAAGCAAAATGTGGGACCAGTTGGAATGAGTCCAGAGGAGAGGCAGTAAGTTGATCAGAAGGCTGAAACACATCTATGAAAACAGACTCAGAGCTGGAACTGTTCAGCCTGGAGAAGAGAAAGTTCTAAGGAGGCCTTATAGCACCTTCCAGTACCTAGAGTGGGCTCCAAGAGAGCTGGAGAGGGACTTTTTACAAGGGCATGTGGTGATAATAGGACAAGGGAAAATGGCCTTAATCTAAAGGTGGATAGGTTTAAATTAGATATTAGGAAGAAATTCTTTACTTATAAGGGTAGTGAGGCACTGGAACAGGTTGCCTAGAGGGGTTGTGAAATCCTCATCCCTGGAGGTGTTCAAGCCCACACTGGATGGGGCTCTGAATAGCCTGATATAGTGGGTTGTGTCCACACCAGGGTGTTGCACCTAGATGATCTTTAAAGTCACTTCCAACCGAAAGCATTCTATGATTCTATTCAGTAAGAATTTATCTATCAATGGAATGACATCACATTATCACTTACATTATGTCACATTATCCTGTGACAATATTTTGATCCACTGAAATTTCTTTTAACCTAAAAGTTACAGTGAAAAACTGATAAGAAGTTTCAAACTATGAAAAAAATCATTAGAGGAATGTTAACTGTTTAATCCTTGAGAATAATTAAAAAATCATAATTCAGCCTTGTTAAGCCACCTTAACTCTGCTTCTTGCATATAGACATGGCGGTATATTTTCTGATTCACAATGCTGATTTCAAGTATAGGTTTGCATTCTTGGAAATTGTGGTCGGCTTTAAATAGCCTTCCATATTCTATACAATAGCTTGTAATAAAACAAACCAAATGTTTTGATGCCTATCACACTGAAGACGGCAGTAAGATTGGTCAGACCCTATTTTGCATATAAAATTTTATAATGTATATAAAACCTTTGGTTCACATTGTCACATGTAATTATTTTCATCAAGAAACCATTACAGTGCAAAATATACAGAAACTAAAGGTTTTAATAATATTAAATTTCACATAAGGTTTTTTTTTTTAATTTTATTTTTCTTTATTTTATTTGTTTGTTTTTGGAGCAGAGGAGTTCTTTCCCTCTCACTAAAAAAGCTTTTGGCTTTTCACAAATGTAAACTTAACTCAGAAAGAATATTTCCAATAACAATAGAAAGGTTGCAATGGGTTGGACTCAAGCCATCATGCTGTATAGTCTAATATAACACCACAGTGACCAGGTTGTAATGAAATTCCTTCACAAAAAGGCCTAGTTAATAATTAATATAAGTTCACAGCAGATTTTTTGTTCTTTCTTGAAAGCACAGGACATGGATTATTTTATGGTCTCTTTGGACTGTTCTCTTATTTCAAACTATATTTTCCCTAAAATAAAAATGTTAAGAAAGTTGTTTCCCAGAGTTTTGTGAATAAAACCCTGAAGCACTTCTGCTTTGTTCAACATCATCAGAGCTCAATTACTTTGAGAGAGAATCTGGAGTGAAGCTCATTTTCAGATAACAGTTTTTCCAATGTCCATGCCCACCTTGATCCCTTCTCCTTTGTAACTTGCAGTTTATTGCAGAGACTATCTGTGAGCAATCACTAAGCCTGAATCCTCATTCCTGCCTTCACCAAAGTAAAGGTGTGATTGAATCTTGGATTTTGGCTGGGGCTGACAGTTTAAAATTAGTTCATCGGTTGGTCCCTATTTTCTAAGGGTAGAGAAGACACTGTATTTCTTTACCATGCCTTGCAAGATCTCTGGGAAAAGGGCTGCATGTTCTGTCAGGCAGAACAGAGTGTTTTCAACAGCACAACTTAAAAAGTACATACAAGCATTACTTGTGTTTTCTAGCAAAGTAAAATGAGACTGAACAAAGAATATTAGTCTAAAGTAATTTCATCTTCTCTCCAGTGTTGTGGCCTTAAACCTGAGAACCACCCTTTCTGGAAGTGGACACTGTAAACTAAAGTTCTGCTTCAAAATGCCTTACAGAGGCTGTGGTTTTAAATATGCAGCTCTTCATGGCACTCATGGACAAAGCTATCCCACTTGTTCCCTAAACTGCAGGCTGAAATCACTAGCATGAAGATGGAAAGCAGGTTGAGAGTGTGTTTTAAATTCACCTACATTATCTTTTGAATGGATTTTCATAATAAATAAAAAATTTCATGATAGCAAAAATAAATAAAATGAATAAAAACTCCTTGTAAGAATTTTGGTTCATTCTATGTTTCAAACATTTGTTTGAGGTTTGAATGTGAATATTTCTGGCCCACGAGTATCTCACCTGGTGTCTAGCTTTCTCTGCTGAGCTCTAAAATCAAAATTCTGCTTTTTGGTTATCTGCAGAGGGGATCTTGACTGCGTAATTTTGCTCTTGATTCCTGCACAAACCAGCCAATGATGTCAGCCTGAGTTTTATGTGCAGATTAGAGCTGTGTAAGCTCTTCGGAACAAAATCTGAAGTTATGCAAAAACCCTTAGTAGTTTTCAGTTTGAATCTGGAGATAAACCAAGAAGAGGTTTATGTAGAATTTGACTCACTAGCAAACTTTTCAAAGAAAATTCAAAACTTGTTTCTCTAGATTAGAGGGATTATTATTATTATTATTTTAACACTCAATGCCATGGTTTTGCCCTCTGGTTTTATATGTTCTCATGGAAGGCATGTGAATTAAATCAATCAGTGAGAAGCTATGACTATATTTACAAATGTCACCAGCAAATCTACAAGCTTTGAATGCAAAGTTTGAAGCCCAGGAAACTGGGGTTTTAGAACAAGTGACATAGACCAAATGATCAACTTGAGTTGTGGGTTGCAGCATTCTCCACTCACATCATAAGTGGCTGGAGTTAGATTTATTTTTTTTTGTCCTGGTCAATATGCTTATAAATCGCAAACTGGCCTAAGAACTGAAATTGGTAGGCACTGCAGTGCTGAGTCAAAGTCATAAACCTGAAGGGACAGATCTGTTGTGGCAGATTCTCCCCTAAATCTTTGCAAATAAGAGTTTTGGGGTTTTTTTTCTTTTTTTTTTTTTTTTTTTTGGTGGCTCTTGAGATGTGTAAATTTTGCCTGAAGTGATGGATTCCTGATGTCTGTTGGTGAATTCTCTGAACAGGATAGTCACAGTCTATGGACTCTTATCAGGAGAGTTGTTCTTCCCTATCACTCAAATAATGTCACTTAATTAAAAATTGCAAAGATATATTTGCCATCTCGGACAGAAATGGCTGCCTTTAGAACAGTTCTAGTCTACCAGTAAATAATGTACATTTAAAAAGATTTATAAATATGTATTTAACCAAAGTAGTCATTCTGGTCTCTTAGATAATTAATATGCATTGAAGAACTTTCCATTAAAGACTTCTTCCTCTCTTTACCTCAAAAAGCAAAGAATTTAAATGCAAAACCAAAAATATAAAGAAAATCAACCCACTGAATAATGATAGACTGGGGATATAACCCATAAAAAAACCCAGGACACTAAAACTTCATTAAATCTTAAGGCTGGAAAACTTGTTCTGTGAAGCTGATTTTCTTTTTTCTTCTCTTTGACAGCTAGAATTCAAGGACAAAGTGTCAGCTTAATTTTAAACTTCCTGGCTTTGGTCCATTTGTGTTACAGCCTTAATCAGGAAGAAAGTTCTGCTAACGGTCATATTATTTTTGTCCCATGGAGGGATGTTCAAGGTGAAAGAAAGGGGCACAAAGCTTTAGGCAGGATGTTACCAGTAATGAGATGGGGACCACATCTGTCCCTTCAGAAAAGTTATTGGCATAGGGATGTTGTCACTGCATGGAGCCAGGACTGTCCTAGGAACTGCTTGGGCTGCTGTGGAGGAACTTGTCTTCTCTTTGCCACTAACCAAATCCTGACTCTCATTTTAGCCCCAAAACCTCTACCTTGCTCTCCTTAGTTGTGAGTTACCATTTTCTGAGGTGGTAGGCATCTGAAGGTAGGACTTGGTGCTCTTAGAGAACCTAAGGAACTCTGATCCTAAATGGCACTTTCCAGTTACTCCACAAGTGAATTTTTAGTGACCATGCTTCTTGATGGAGCTGGTGCTTGAGATTTTGGCATATTATTTGGAAAAGATTTCTCAAGTGAGTCACTTGAAATAGAAAGCTTGTTTTTATATTAAGGAAGTGGTAAAACAGATGATACAGTAAAAGAAGACTTTGAGTTACTAGCATGCATGCTTTTCTGATCTGGATCACATCTATCCAATTTATTGAGTGAATTATGGAGAGATTTGGAACAAAGTAAAGTACATCAGAAGCAATTAGAGGTTTATAAAGTTTGTGAGATTCATAGGTGAAGACTTTTAGTGTTTGATAACAAACTCAAACTAATAGTGAATGATTCACAAACGTCTTCCTACCACAGGACATGTTCGAAAGTCCTCTGAAATCCTCTGGATCCCATTGATTTCAGCAGATTTTGCATCATGCTCTTGCTAAATCTTAAGATTCACTCAGAATTTACTCTGCATGCTGAAAAAGAGATGCCTTTTTTTATTTCCCTGGGCACAGAATAATAATATGATTTTATTCTGTTATACTACTGAGTGATACACATGCTGAAAGATGAGTTCTGATCTCTTAAAGTAGCATTAAGCCACAATGTCTTTCACATATTCATACTGATATGTGAGGAAGCACTTTCTGCTTCATGTGAAATGTTAACATGATGGCACAGAAATTTAGAATGAATATAATTTCTTCTGTACCAAGGCCCTTATGAAAACAAGCCTGTTTTTCTTGTGAGGCTGTCCTGGCAAACCAAAGCTTAAATATCAAAAATAAATGCTCTTCAGTTTTAGAAGAGCATTGTGCCTCTGAGCTTGCATTTTTTACAAAACCCAGGATAGTGTAAGAAGAATCAGTAATAGGGAGCTAAGTTTCCATAACATTGTATCAAAGAACAAATGCACACAGCTCTTTAATAAAGGGCAAGGACGTTCATTTGACTTGTTGGTTTGTATTATTTTAGGGATGCCATTCATGTTTCTTTAATTAAACTTGTTTCAGCACCTCCATTATAAACTGGTTTTTTTGCTGAAGCAAATGCTGGCATGCACCATCTGTTTCAGTGTCCTGGAGTGCCTTTTTTTATGTTTTTCCTTTTTTTTTGGTTGCTCCCCCCTTCCCTTTTTTTTTTTTTGTTTGGTTTTTTTTTGGCTTTACTTTGTTATTTTGTTTTGTTTTGTTTTTTTATGGGTGATTATTGGTTCCCCCCTCCCCTTCATTTTGAAAAGATTTAGCCTTAATTCTGAGAATGAAACCTGTGTAAACTTCTTGCTACCTTCATAGCCGAATCTCTGAAGGTGTCATCATGCATCATTCTTACTCTTGTAATGGAAAATCTGCATTTTTTAATAGGATTCTGGGCTTCAAATTAGAAAGCTTAACTTTTGTTTTCAGTTCTGCCAGGGATTGTCTTGCTGCACTTCAGCACTGATGAACTCAGCGAGTGTTTCTTCAGCAACTTCTTTCTATGTCTTGATGCTCTGACTCGTGAGTTCTGCTGGTACTTGGTCAAGGGACTGAAGTTCCCAATGCCATAACAGAGAAAGCTGAAAGGGCAGTGTGCCTACTCCAGAAGTACCATAGTTCTCAATCTGTGTGAGTCTCCATAAAATAGAAGCAAGAGCTGAAGGACACTTTGCTTGGCTAAAGTGTCTGTAGGTAGACAGGTGGGAAAGATAATGTCTTTGGTACTTGCCATAAATCACCAGAGCTTACCAGACAGAGGCCTCAGTGTGCCATCCTGTATAATATGGGTTTGTGTGTTTCTTCTTGTCTGTCTTCCCTCCTTAGATATCTTTTCCATATAAGGCAGGAACTGGAAGTATGTACACATGTGTGTGAATGAGTAGAGAGGGATTATCTTCAGCTTCCCTGTGTTTCCTACTAAGGTAAAAGACAACTGTTCAGTTTGGAGAGACTCCACTTGTTTTGTGAGTGGTTTACCTGTTCCACAAATGTTTAGCTTGATAGTCTGGTCCTAAAGCTTTTCAGTTATGTAAACCCAATTCTTAACTGCACAAACACTTCTGATGTACTTGCACCAACTCCAAAAAGTCATCCTTTGACCACACCAATATATTTTCTTTGTATTTCTCCCCTTCTAAGGCTTGGATCCCTGGTACAGGCAGGCACTACATTCCAGTTGAGAAGGATCAATAAACAAACAGTGAGTATTCAGGCATGTACACCCATTGGAGGTCCATAACCTGGAGTTACATTGTATTGTGACATTACTGTGTTCAGTGTTTGTAATTAATATTTTTAAAATTAGAGAAAAGCAAGGATTGAGAGATGCAGAGGTTAATGTTTCAGTTTTGTGGTCCCAGAGCTTTAACCTATTGAAAAAGGTTTAAAAAGAGAAGTTGCTCTACTTTGGACTCATCCTAATGTGCCATTTTATCATAAAACCAAAATCCTTTTCAGAAAGTTTTCTTAAATTCAAAGGTTTGGAGCAATAACAGTATAAAATTTTCTTGTGCAGATAATATTTGGTGGCAAACTAGAAACCTGAAAACTGATTGCAACTTCTGCTGTAGAAAAAAAATAAAGGAACCTTTCATATACCAGTTGTCATGTTTTTAAAATTATTTGTGCTATTGTGTTTTAGATACAATTAATATTCCAGATTATCTTGGTCATCCCGAGTAAGCACACATTAATTTGTGTGTGATCTGTTCTGAGGTGGAGAAATAAGGCCAAAACATATAATGGCATCCTGATGGCTTGAGCTGGTCACTGCCAGCTCTTGATCAGCAACCAACTTTTGATTTAAGAGGTGTGAGTTATCTCTGCTGGTTTCACCATTTGTCTCACCTCTAAGGAGTGATACATTTTGCCTTTCTGAAAACAGGTCTGAAGACTCTGAAGTTCAAGTTAATTTTGATCAGTGACTGATCACCTCGTATCTGAAAAGTTCACTGAGGTTCTCAGCAGCTTCCCAAAATGCTTGGAGGTGTAGGGATGAAACACAGAAAATTATCAGAGTAATAATGATGATAATACCAGAAAAAGATAGATTGGTGAAGCAGATAAGATATTATAATCCAAAAAATTGTTATGGGTAATTTCCTTCTCATAACCTGAGGACAAAATCTTTATTACTCTTTAAACTCCATTATTTCACCAATTAAATTCCAGTTTAAGAACTAAGGTTTTCAGTCCACTTTTCACTTGAAAATATGTCTCCTATTCTTGTCCTCAGATGACCCATAAGAACAACATTTTATTCTTCCCTTATTTTCATTTTCACATTTCCTATAATTAAAAATCATGACAAAATATTATGTTACAGAAACTGTGCCAATGTGATTTTGGTTTTGCAAAAGCACATACTTAAAATTGTACTGTTTTCTAATACAAGAAATACATATCAAAAAAGAAAGAAACTTCAAGCCCTTTTCTTTTTTTTTTTCCCTTCTGCATTTTACTTTTCTACCTCACAGCTCAGATTGCTTTTTTTAATCAAAGCAGTAATGGAAGAACAGTCCTTACACTAAAATGCAATCACATTTAATCATATTTAATATCCTTATTTCTCAGCTGATCAGACTTTAAAAATTTGATTGCTTTAGTTTGATTTAAAACTTAAGGTAAGTCAAACTCAATAAAAAAGGTGTATTTTTGTTTTTAGTGTGTTCCAGTTGTGCGGTTTCTTAAAGTGTTTGAGCTTTTGGCTGTTATATTGCTGGAATAAAGATTTCTGAGCACACTCTCAATGGCAATGAGCAGAGAATAAAATGATATGATTTTAGCCAAATATGCCACAATTTTGCATAAGAAAAAATGAATTGATGATACATTAATCTTTGTCCTACAAGAAAAAGACTTTGATTCAGTGTGAATATGTTGTATTATTTTCTTTTTTTTTTCCCTCAAACTTGTTTCACAAAAAGGTTCAGTGAGGCAAGATCTGAGTGGCATCAAGCCACTGTCAACTGGTCAAAGGAGGAGTCCCACTCTGCTCTGCACTGGGATAGCATCACCTTGAATATTATGTGCAGTTTTGGGCACCACAATATAAGAGGGATAATAAGCTCTTAGTGTCCAAAGGAGGGCAATGAGGGGAAGCTGTATGAGGAGCAGATGAGGGCGCTTGGTCTGTTCAGCCTGGAGAAGAGGAGACTGAGGGGAGACCTCATTGCAGTTACAGCTTCCTTGTGAAGGGAAGAGGAGGGGCAGGCACTGATCTGTTCCCTGTGGTGACCAGTGACAGGACCCAAGGGAATGACCTGAAGTGGGGTCAGGGAAGGTTTAGATTGGATATGAGAAAAAGGTTCTTCACCCAGTGGGTTGTTGGGCACTGGAACAGGCTCTCCAGAAAAGTGGTCACAGCTCCAAGCCTGCTGGAATTCAAGAAACATTTGGACAATACTCTCAGGCACATGGGCGACTCTTCGGAATGGTCCTGTGCAGGGCCAGGAGTTGGACTTGATGATCCTAATGGGTTCCTTCCAGCTTCTCTCTCTGCAGTCTTCTTTTCCATTCTGTAAATAAAGGACTGTAGCTGAGGTGATGGCTCTCATATGGTCTTTTGACTACACTGAAGTCCATTGTCTTTATTGCAATTACCCTGCAAGTTTCAGAATATAACACACAAAATGGTTACTTCCTATTTGTATTAATGTAAAGGTAAACTGTGTGTTCTGCTTGTCAGACCTTCTTTTCATGAACAGTACCTAGATTCCTTTAATCTCAAATAGGATTATGCCTTTCCTATGGGAGCATGGTAGGTGAAAGTTCCCATCTTGACCTCCAATCATGATGGTGAAAGATATCCAAAGACTATATGCTTTAAAAGCAAAACTTTAGGGACCCATTTGTCCTGTACTGAGGTAAGTATAAAGAAACACTCCCTCAAAATCTCCTGGATGATTATACGATTTGCAGTCTTAATTCCATGGGAATGAACAGAACAATCATGCTTTCATATAGACTGAAACTGCAGAATATGTTATAACTTGATCTCCGCAGTCCAGCAACATACATAAAATCTGTTAAGCCACAGAAGTGATTGAAACTAACGAAATGTTCCATTCCTTGTTAATTTGATACCTGTGTTCTGGATGGGTGAGAAGGAAGAGAGCAGAAAAGGGCAGGCTTATGCCATAATTCAGGGTTGAGTCACCATGGAGTTTTAGCACAATCTCAGAGATTGATCTGTGCATTTCTGGGGCTGTTAGACAATGATGATTTGACAGGTATATGTAAACAGTAGAAAAGTTCCTTTTGAGATCCATCTTACTAACAGTGAGAGGCAACCAAAAAGGTATGTTATATGTGTTGGCATCATGGATCAGTCTTATATGGAAAGCCTATAATTTCATTAATTTATCATCAAGGTGAATTTATAAAATGATAAACAGTGCTTGGGAGTCTGATATGCCTCAGAGTAAAGTTTTGTAACTTCACGGTCACATTAACATAGCTCCATTATTACTTTCTTCAGTGCGGACCTGTTATCTGGAGAACAGATATTGCATTCTGTGAAACTCACTATATGTGCAAAATCAAAAAAAAAAAACCAACCAAAAAGAGAGTACGGCCCCACTTGACAAGGAATACCATCCTTATAACTTATTCCTTGTTGCTGCTGATGTATCTGTACCCAGCTATGCCACAGCACCTGTGAGAAAAGGTGGAAAATGTGAAGTGCAAGACAGAGGACTGCTTTTTCAGCCTGCAATGTGGCATTCCTGTACTGACTCTCATTATGCCCCCTCTGTTCATAGCTTGTCCACTTGTGGGGCATTATAATAGTGTAATTTTTAAAACAAATACTAGTACACAATATTCTATCTGGCTAGCAGTATTCTGCCTTACATTTTTCAATCTGTTTCACTCTGTATTCTTTTTAATAGCCAAAAATATTGAATGTGGCTGCTGCATAGTTACTGTACCACTCAAGAGAGATGAGTTTTGAAGGTAATATAAAATGATTCTCTCATAGCTTGGAATGTAGTTTGGGAGTGGAGGCACTGCATTGATATAAGATGATAATTTAAGTTTTGGCAGACATTGAGTAACAGTTACCATGCATTTTGCCTCCAAATTCTCCTAATTCAACTTAATAGGCAAATCATGTTTTCTCTCTGCTTTCCCGATCATCCTCCATTAACCTCAGTCTTTGATAAATATGCATTGCCTCATAATGTTGCATAAACATTTTTTAGATGGCAAATAGAGAGTAAACAAAACTCAAGTTAAAATGATATTAAAGACTTTGATGGCTTATTAATCATTTATACAAAGCTTATTAATCAAATGGATACTTTAAACCCAAAAGCTTTCTTCCAAAATCAGAGAACAGATGCAATGCTGGCCTTTTCTCTATTATGAGGTAAAGGCTGTCAGGAGGCAGTTTTCCATCATCTCTAACTCATTTTTCGAAGTTCAGGCTCCAGGAAGAGGAGTACTTCCCCATATTAACACACTGTCCCTGTCTACATGTTAATCTGAATCCATGGCTTTGTGTGCTCCTGGTGAAAAGGTCACTATATACACAAACCTGTTTCTCTCCTCCATCATGATTTTGTCTTTGCTTGGTCTTTCATTTACTGCTAAGTTTTTCCATCAGATCTCTTCAGAGCCTGGTGAATAAATGAAGAGTGTTAATTTTGCTTTGTGTGCCCACAAACTAATTGATTTAAAAACCACAAAGGACTTCCTCCTCAAAACAGCTTTGCTCTGCTACAGGTTTCAACACCCCAAGTGAAAACATAGCAGTAAAAGTCACTGGTTTAGTACTTAAGACAGCTGAGTTAGTGCCATGATGGGACATGAAAATGGACACTCGAGGTTGGATAGAAACTGCTGGTGGCAGGGCTACTCATGATGAAGAGGGAGACCTCTATCCCAGCTGAATGGAAATCATTCCAGAAAGGTGGAAATAAGCAACCAGGAGTGTAAAGACAGTAAACTGACAGACTTCTGCAACGAATTTTAAAAGGTAAACGGGCTACTATTTGTAAAATACTTGACAGGCTGGTTAGTGTTTTACTCCTGGACTTCCACAGATAGAAGTTCTGGTTCAATATCCCTGTGCAGGTGAGCCACAGTGGCCAAAGGAGTTGGGTCCCTAAAGATACGGAATCACACAGCAATTCCGAGCATTTACATGAGAGCTGTAGTAAGTAGTTGCTCTCCCTCAAGTCATTCTGCTTAATGTATTCTTAAAGTTACTTGGAGAATTCTGGGTAATTTGAAATCAGGAGCAAACTTATGTTGACTTTGCAAGGGCCAAGATTTTACCTGTAATTTAAATAAGGGAGTTCACATTTTGGCATGTGTTAAACTTGTCATGTTGAAGCATAATTTCTTCATAAGTGTTTAACTTGCTTGGCTGAACATGAGTTAAAGGATACAGTGCCTGGTCCGCTTTTAAACATGTTAACTGGACCGTGTTAAAATTCACTCTTTAATTCCTAGTCTAGACAAATAGGAGAGGGAAGAAACTGTCTACAATCTGGCTGATTAATGGGCTGAAAGCAGATGTGAGATATAAAAGAGTTTGTAAGCCTCCTTTACTACCTGGAGGTAAAGTTTGGCTGTCACAGGCAAGAGAAAAGGGATAAATTTCAAAGAAGGCTGAAACTGCAGCCAAAATGCATTAAATGATTACACGGCCAGGACTTACTTTGATCACACCTCAAAAGTAAAACAAACACAAGCATGAAGAAGAAAGGTTCTTTCCCCCCCAAAAAAAATAGCTCAAAAGGATGAATTCATTAAAGAAAAACAAGCACTCTAGGGCAACAATACCAAACATGATGTGGTGTTTAAATCCCTCATCCCCACAGTAAGGGTGAATTCTACTCTGCTTAGGGTACTGGTCTAACCTTGAAGTTTCACTTGATCCCCAGGGAGACACAGAGGTTGCTGTGAACTTTTGCATATCTGTGAGCTAACTGAAAGAAAGCATGGCCTCACTAGTGCACTCTATGCAGACTACTATGCATGCAACCTGACCCAGAAGTCATCAAATATCTGGAGATCAGTGCCAATGGAAAACAGAAAAGAGTACCAAGAAAGAAAATAATATGATGCCAGCTTAAATGGACAAACATCTGTGGATTGCAGAGCTGCAGAACCTGGTATCATCATTTCCATTCTAAAGACAGAAAACTAGAGAAGGTATGAAATAGTTTATTCCAGTCATCCAAGCTGTGAAAGGTAAAAATCCTAGATTTCTGTTTCAGTCTGCTACTGTCTTGTAAACACCTGCTGAAGAAGTAAGGGGCAAAGTATATCACATATATTCTGGTTTGGACTCAAAGGAGCAGGCAGTGTAATAAACAAAGTATATTCTCTTCTTGTGGCTAGAGTTCAATCAAGATAATTTTGCAAGTTAGGAAGGAAAAGTAGCTTGTCTGCTTGTTTAGGTAGTTTAATCCATAAGACTGTGTGAAAAATGCTTTAGATTTTAACATTACTTCAGTTTTAAAATCTTGTTCTGTATATTTTGTTCTAAAAATCAGTCAAGCTCCATGGATATATGTATTTTATAACAGATGTTTCTCTTCAAGCCCACATCTGATAATATTTGGCACTTTACACTTACAAACCTCTAAGTCTGAAAGTAACTTAAAGGTTTTAAGTAACATTATAATATAATTGTGAGACATGCAGAAGACTACAGTCCTATTTCCCTGCCTCATTTTTCCTGAGCATGTAAAGAAAAGAAATCCATGTAAAGCTCAAAGAAAGGGAGCATCACTCTGCTGTCTAATAGCTTACCTTCAACAGACTGAGCAGATGAATTTGCAGCAGCCTGTATCTTGTGTAGTTTTACATGCCTCTAGATTGAAGAAAACTCTACCAAGAGAAGGTGAGATCTCCAGGCTACATTGTTCTTTTCTATGGAGTCTCTACATTATTTCAGGCATCACACACAGCCTCAGACCCTCAATTTGCCCATGTTCAAAAAGGTGGAGTGGCATATTGGCTCTTTTTAAAAATATTTGAGAACGGAGGCTGTAAAGTTTGTTTTAAAATGCCTAGTATTACTTAGGGCTGATTTATAATTTATAGTAGATATCCTCATTTGTTTGTGAGGTGGCAGAAGTCCTCTAAAAGCTATAAATGAGTTCAGCTTATGCCAGTGATTTCTTGGAAGGTTAAATTGGTTGAGATTGTTATTTATTTATTTGTTGTAATATTGCTAGCAAAAGCTCTAACAACACAAAAATATACCCTTCTTTCTGGATGCTTAACTATGCACATACCAGGAGTTTTTTTCTGGTATACTAGAACCAGTTTTTCTGGCATGCTAGAAGCAGGAAATCTTTTCTGGTGCAGATTAGATCTACAAACACACTTTAAGTAATTCCAACAGCTATACGTGTATCTAATTTGAAAAATATTGCTCTGATAATATGTCAACAAATAAACATAAATCAAACTGAACCTGGAAAAAAACCCCAAACACTTTCCTCTTTTTGTTTTTTTTTTTTTTAACTTAAAAGAAAAATTCTGATATAAAAACTAACAGTAAAGAATGGCTTCAATAAGCAATACAAGCAATACTGGCTTTTTTTCTTTTTCTTTTTTTTTAAATTTTTTTTTCATTTTCATGTTTAAATCTTATTTTACTCATTTTTTTTAATAAAAGGAAAAATACCATATAATTACTGTCACAGTTTTACTAACACCTTCTTCAACTTTGATGGTAATAAGTAATATGACAAACTCAGTTCTTCTGTCAAGGGAAAGGGTGAAGTCTTCATTTACTTCTAGTGTAATAGATTAAACTGGAGAATCCATTTTAGTCAGGGAAGAGTGGATGTTGGTGAAGTTATGAGCTTACTGCACCTTTTAAAATGAAATATTTAAACAAGTGGAACCTTAACGTGGTTGATGCATTAAGCTGGCACAGGATGTAAATCAAACAACACCTAAATGTCCTTTAACAAAGTTAATTATATTATAGAAGCGTAGCAGAGATGGGGCTTCTATATCCTGTGCATCTGTCAGTTTCTTCTCTTGAGATAAAAACCTTCCCACAGATGCAGAATATCATTTATAAACACTCAGTATTGTGCTATAAACTTAAAAGAAATTAAAGAAAAATGTATTCTTTATTAATGTTATTGAAAAATGGTGTTCCATAATCGAAACATCTACTGGAAACATCTACTCAGTTCTTGAAATCATCTCTATTAGATTATGTAGATACCATCTATGAAAATACCTCTAAACTTAATCTGTCAAGACTTCAAAGAGTCTATAAGCAAATACTTAGATTTGCATTAGATTTTTGACTTTGAAATCCATTATTGTAAGTTCCTTACTGACTTTGATGTGCTGCCTTTACACCTCCTCTCTGAGAAAGGAGGAGTAAAGGCAGCACATTAGTTTATAGATGTTCACAGACTGTTTTTCGGATAAGGCCATTTAAATCTCTTTTGAAGGTCAATCCCAGCTCTTATCATTCAAGAAGTAATAATAACAGAGCGGCTCTGCCTAGAGTAAGGACTGCTTTAAAACACAAAATAGCAGGGGTGGAATGAACTTACTTAACTCTTGACCTAGCACAATATCAACATTCTAGTGTTTTGCTGCGACAATGCCCTGCTAAGGCATAGTGTGAAATTTCAATATAGGTGTATGGAATTAAATGATTAAGGAGAACAAGAGGTTGCAGCTGCTTACAGCTGGCTTATTTTTTGCTTTAATTTCTTTGATTTCTTTGAGTTTGTTTGTTGCAATTAATAATGTATTGAGGAAACATTAAAATACTGTTTGAAACACATTGTGATACCCCATGTTCAAACACAGGACAAGAATTTCCATTATGCATATGCCAACATTTTCAAACCTGCCTGGCCAAATTTAGGGTCTGAAAATAGTCTCGAACCAACTTCCTTGCCTTTTCTAGGCCTGATTTTCCTCTTCACTTGACCTCTCTACTTACCATGGAAGTAGGCCTGTTTTGGATCTTTTCTGCCCTTCTTGTCTGAATGGCATTTTTCTATAAGTCAAGATGAATTTTGAACTATTTTGGAATATTATTGTTTAGCTTCTTGTCATTATTTCTCCATATCAATACAAATGAGAAAGATCTGTTTTCACTCTTTTAAGAAACATTCTGCATGCAAGGTCTCTTTCTAGTCACTTTGTCTAGCTTCATTTTGATTTCAGATGATTTCTTTTCTGTATCAGTCTTATAAGGACAAAAGATCTTGGAAGCTGTTGCCTCCAAATAAGGGACCTCATTCTCAGAGGATGGAGAATGCAAATTTTTGAATGCAAAGTTTGGAAAAGAAGACAATAGAAAAACCACAGAAAAACTTGAAATTATTAAACATGGTATTGAACAACATTCAGCAGGTTTTTTTCTTCTTTTGGAGGTTTTTGAGGAAGTTTGGTAGCAATCATGTTGTTATAGGTTCTGCTATTTGAGTGCTGACAACTCTAACTTTGCAATGCCTAGATTATTTTCATATTATTTATGAATAGAATGAGTTGGTTTTGAAATGGACCTTGTCCACATTCAGTTTTGTATAATTTCAGCAGCATTTCCTGAATTGCTGATGAACTAATAGAGATGCTTCAAAATATCAATACAGTACAGTCACTTTTTAGGAGCCTTGTCTCTGCTATTCTAATGAGACAAAGAAGCTGTGCTCTGAACAAAACAGTGCTCTAATAATCCTACCCAATAGGTTACAAAAGTGACCAATATCAAAGAAATCTGCAGGGGAGTGTGCAAATCTGAAAGGATCCAAACAACTCCTGTAAAAAGAGCAGGGCCAGACTGATTTCAGAAATTTTATGCTGGCATGTTTGCAGCTGTGTTTTGAGATGTCATGACTGCTTCTGTGTTAGTTTTCCTGTAGTCAGGAAAATGCAACTATATTTTGCACTCCAAGGCTTTTGGAGAAAGTAACTTTAGAATGGACTGTTTTGCTTGCAAAGGGATCTTCTTGCCCAAATGATTTACAGACTACACAAAGTTTTATAAGAAAACTAGCTATTTTAAAACTTATATTTAAATGATGGATAGCAGTGAGAAAAGTCAGATATGTTGTTCATCAACCCACTTATATGCAAGCAGCACCTAAAAGTGCTGTTTCAGCATATTATGTCTTTGCTACAATCCCTTATGTGTTTTCTCACTTAAACAGTTTCAGACCCCAGATTTGCTTCTGTTGATTTTAGGTGCTCATCAAGTCCACATTTTGAATGATTCTTGTGCTTCTCCACAGATCAGCAGAGGCATGGAGGATTCATCACCCACTTTTCTGCAGATGGGGTGATGCAGTGAGATGAAATGATTTAGTGTTTCACAGGCGCTCTGTCAGGACAAGTAGATTAGATCACCGTTCCTAAGGTCTAGGTGAGTTTGGGTCATTTCTGTAGCCTTTTTTTTTTTTTTTTTTTTTTTTTTTTTTAGATCTAGAGCTTATTTCACAGCATTTTTAGCAGGAGGAGAAAAATTCATATATATGAGCCACTCTTCATCATGTAGTTGTAAGGATTGTTGGACATCTTAACACCAGTTATGGATTGCGTTGAAAGAATTTTCTTTAGAGGTAATGATTTGGTGGGTTTTTTTGTCAGTACAATAAGTGTATTGCTCTGACTGCTCTAACTTCACAGGCAGGTTGGAGCATTTGTGCCACAATCTGTACTGTGGAAGGCTGGAAGAAAGCAACAGCGTGTGGGTAGAAAGGCTACTAAGGCCTCTGCACACCAGGAAACAGTTTTTTATGCTGAACTTTCATTCTGGCCTAGAAATAAAAGCAATCCTAATGTAGGTCAGGAGGAAAAGAAATAGTTTAGGCCTCTTACCCTAAGCTTACATGCTGTAGTAGGGATCATTTCCATCACTAATGTCAAACAGTAGATTTAGATAGTAAAATTTTAACTCCTGTAGCAGTGATGAGGAATATCCAGGATCTACTTAGATAAATGTAAGCTTATATTCCTCAAATGCAAATGAAAAGCAGTATGCCTCAAATTCTTAAGACAGTGACTCAATCTGACTCAGGAACTTTGGTGTACATATATAGAAGGATCAAAGTAAAACTTCTTTTACAAATACTTTTCTAAAGATTCATAATTTCAAGACTTCAGTGTTATTTCTTTAAAACCTTCTGATGCATCATATTTCTTCCTTTTTTAGTTAAAAGAATTAAAAATACCTCCCTCCCCCCATACAACTCAAAACTGCCCAGCAGGATCTTTGCATAGGATCTCAGATTCCACTTGTCTATGCTGTAGTTCTGCTTGGGGTCCAGTTTTCCCCTTTTCTGCTGACCTGACAACAGCAGCATGTTTTCTGTCTGCCTGAAGATCACTGGAGAAGTGCCAGTCATAATCTTCCCCTTATTGATTCTGGTCAGCAGCTATTGACAGCTTTAAAAAGATTATGTTTTAATTGGGGATCAGATAGATGGCATTTTAAGGTATTTAATTTCACTTTGCAACTCACTATAGATTATCTGAGTGGTTCCACAACTCAAGGAGGATAAAGATGAATGTGTTGTCCTTTTCTTTAGGTGACCCTGAGTGCAAATGTAGCTCAGGCTATAGTGACTGAAAATCTTTTTCTATCACTGGACTGAAAAGGTTGAATGTGAATTCATTAGTATTATCTTTGTTTAAGGCACAATATCTATATCTCACCAAGCTCACATTTTCAGTGGTCACACGTGTTCTCATGTAGTTTAAGAGAGAAATAGACTGGTACAGTAAATAAAGAAAATTCAAGACAAAGAGTTAGGACTTGCTTTGTCTTAAAACTTGTGTGTTCACTTACAACTCTGCAGACTGGATGGGCAGAAGTACAATCAAAAAGATTGTACTGAGCTCCCTAAGCTGATGGTGATTTCTTCTTCTTCTTGCAAAGGACACTCAGGCAATGCTGGAAAAATAGCTTTTTAAAACTCTCTTCTGTATATTCAAAGGAACCGAAGACACTTTACAAAGAAAAGTAGTTCAAGAGACAAGCAATCAAAAATACTAAATTCTGAGACCTACAACTCCCCACTTAGCTCAGCTTGAACAGCCAAAGTCCAATCATTTCAACTTCAAGCTCAAAATTGTCTGGTGGACTGTCTGAAGATGCCTTCAGAAACTCTAGATCCATCTCACCAGGAGATGCTTAGTAACACATACTGATGAAGTTGAGCTCCTAGTTTCCTGTGTATGTCAGATGCACCAAGGATTATAATTTAAGATTTATTTGGCTGCAAATTGGAGAACAATTTTTCCTGGAGATTCCTTTTTTATCTGTCTAGGCTTGATTTGAGGGCTCTGAAAAAGGAGTCAGATTTTCCAGCATCCATCAACATATTGCAGAGAAATTCATCTTGCAATGGACAGATTTCATGTGTCTCTAAGCTATCCCCTTCTCTACACAATAATACTTAGCACATTATTGATGATTTCTGTGAAATGCTCTATATGCATGAATACTCAAATTTTAGTTAAGATAAAACCATGAAAGACCCTTTTCTTGTTTAATTTCATCATTAAAAAAATGGCAATTGATGTCCATAGCACACTAGAGCTCAAACAAGAATTATAAAAGAAAGTTTGTTTGTCTTGCATGATTGTTTTAACATACATTTGTATGCCAGTAAGCAGCTATTGAATAGAGTTAGTATTCCTGATACATCAATAGATAAAATGAAGATCCAATTTATGTAATAAGAGGAGGATCTTAAAAATCCCTCTTTAAAGAGTGAATGATTTATTTGTTCCCTTGAAATTCTTTATATATTTTGAAAATATATTTAATAAATGAAATATGGTCATTGTACTTCCTCATCCCACTTATTCCAATGCACCAAATACCAGTCACTAAATCTCTTCACTGTCTCCCAGACCTTGCAAGCCAACAGACTTCCTGAGTTGTGTGTGGAGAAGAATAAAGTGTGATATGGATACTTAAAACAGACCAAATGAGTTGTACATAGAAATATCTAACTCCTTACTCCGACTGTAGAACCATCTCAGTTCTAGAATTCTAGAATGGAGAGATGCATCCCACCTTCTTTTACATGAAGGTGCCTACCATAGTTTTTGTCTGCAGCAACACAAGGTGAGGAAGGGATTTGTTTTCTTTGCAATACTCCCACAGATCATGACACCTTTCTCTCTGCTGCCTTTTCAGAGTCTTAATACCACACAGTCAGGAATGAATTCCTCCTCACACAATTCCTGTGGGATTGGGAAGCAGTTATCCCTATGGCACTGCTGGAGGCCCAAAGCTTGGACTAAAAGACAATATGTCCAAGCTTACAGGTAAGTAAGCAGGACAACAGGGAGCTGCGAGCCAGAATCACAACCTGACCAGAAAATAATTTATTTTCCTCGGTACTAGTCTAAATAAATAGTAAATGTAGGGGAAATCAGAATGAGGGTGACTTCTGAGAACTTTGCAGAAGTGATAAGCCTTTTGAGGAAGTTAAAAATAAGGTGTCTTTTACTCTGGCTTAAAAATTTTCTGGTGTTGGCAGAGTATCAGATCCCTGTTTTCCTTGTTGTCTTGAGAAGCTGGTTGATGCAGTATGCCTTTAGAAAGCCTTACACAAATATAGAGAAAGTAGTTTCAGTCCTGTGGCCTCTTGAGTGACTCCTTCTTAACATACAAAATTTCCCTCTTCTTGCTGGAATAGTAGTCAATTTTCCTTCAGAAAGTCTATAGGCTCTCAGAGCAGAAACAAGATACATTATTTTGGCCAAAGATGGAAGAAACGAGCCTGGAGGAACAGAGCTAAAATATGAATTAAGATGATGGATCACTGGACACTGACCAAGAGAGCTGATCAGAACTGTGAGCTACAGTGAGAGATGATGCAGACCATCAATTTGGCAGCAGTGCTCAGATGGCCTACAGGAAGGTAACATAGATATTAGGGAGGGAAAGGGAGAAGGGAGGTTGCAGTAATCAAAGGGAGAGATGAATGCACTGCAGAACTTAAACTACCCACAGAGGATAGCCTTTCAGGAATATCTAGAAATCCAGTGTGCAGCAACTGCTTTCATACAAAGGATTTAGTTGAAATAACCTCCAAACCCACATTGAGAAGGCAATATTAATTGGCTCTCTCTAGCTTAAATGTTGAGCAGCAATTTATATTTCATGCATGAACTCTTATGTGGTCCAAGAACCAAAGAAAACACTCCTTCCTGTGACTAGCAATGAAGATGCTGCTTTTTCTCTTTATATCAGATATTACATATCCCAGAGCTATTTCCTTACATTTGAAAAGACTTTATTTGTGGCTGAGGTCAGACTGACAGACTCCAGGGAAACAGCAGCAAACTGTCCCCATAAATTTTATTCTCAGAATGTGGGTGACTACATTCCGGCATGGTTTGGCTGAATGTTTTTAGTGTTGTCAATCCCTAAGAACAATTATAAATATCATAATCAAGTAAGTGAATTTTAGATATTGCCCATGGTTTCTGTTCTCATAAAATGGCTCTGATGAGGAATAATTTTGCTCATTCCTGAGTGACTTCTTTGACCTCGGCTGAATTCAGGACAATCTTTTTCATCTCCACATGGAAGTCAACCTCTTGGTCTTTTCAAGCCCCAGACTCAGCCTGGGTTATATTAATTTGCTTTTAGTGGTCAGGAGGCTCAAGGAAAATCTATGCTCAGCTGCCCCTGCTGTTTAATGGGCTGATTCAACATCAAAGAGGGAGAGGTCTCATGCATTTTCCTCAATTTTATCCTTCTTGCTCCTGATTCACTCATTCAACTACACTAGTGATGGAAACGGTGGGACTCCACATATATAGATGCAATCCCAGCAGACACTGATATTTGAAGCACTGTATTCTACAGACCTGCTTTGAGCAAGGTTAGTCAACTCAGCGCTTATAAAGCTGGCAGCCATCTGGAGCCCAGCCTACGCCAGAGTTCAAAATTGTTTCCTTCACTGTTGGTAGCAACAATGGGGGGGGTGGGGTGTGTGGGTTGAAAGCTTTCTTAGAAGCAGAATTGGAGAAGAATTCACTGCAGGCTGAAGTCACGAGATAACCCCAGATCCTAGAGGTTCATGGACACTGTGCCCTGTAGTACAACCTCTGCTTAGAGGCATCATTAAACTCCTGATAATTAGCAAGTCATTAGGTTTTGACTACACTTAAAGGTTAAAAGGAGAAACTTTAGTGATGGATATTTTGTAATTTTCTTTCTCATGTGTTATGTATTCTCTTTGTGCTAAGTGATTCTGGCACCCATCTCTTACCCACAAGCTGAAATCAGCTCATACTGAAACTCTTCTTGGAAAACAACCCAAAAGTTATGTCAGCTTTTTGTAAATTGAGGCCACATTAAAAAAATGGTGGGTAGGAAAAGTTTAACACTAGTGACTCTTTAATTTTTGATCAGAGCCTTGGAGATGTGTGTTTGATAGCAAGCTAGAGAGCTGTACTATAGCACTGAAGTGCAAAACTGCAAGATGACTATCTAATCCTTGATGAGATAATGTGGGGCATGTAATTTCCTGTAGTCAATATTTCCTGTAATGACTCCTCCAATATGATCTCGCTTGATTAAGTGTTGTTTAATGACTTCTATCATTGTCCATCTTTCTATACACAGAATAGTCAAAGCCGTCTTGCTTGTTGTCTTTGGAACAAATTTCAAGCATACATTTCAGGTTCAAGACAGAAAAAGGGAGTCACTCATAGTATTCCCAAGGAATTTCAGATAACATTCCTAGGACACTAAAGTGCTGTAGCAGGATAGCTATAAATCTAGAAATTGTTTGCTACATATTTTATATTTCAGAGGTAGTATTCTCATACTGTGAACTGTGTAAAGCACATGCAAAATTTTTTGTCTGCTTCTGACTTTAAAAGTGAGGCAAATTCAGTAACAATTGTCCTTCAGAGTGTTGAATATATTTCAGTTCATTAATTTCTGTAGAACAAATTGAAGACTAAAAATAAAAATGAAATAATAATAACAAAAGTAAAAAAAAAGAAAGGAAGAAAAGGAAACAGTACAAGTACCATATCATATAGTGGAATGAGCAAAGAGTAGGGATTGTAAGGCATGGTCTGTATAACATCTGGCTCTCTAGGCCTGCCATGTGAATAGAGGGACAAATCACAACTGGTCTATATTTTGAACTGTCTTTCCTGACATTGTCTGCAATCTCCATGAAAAATGGCATTTCTGGAACCAGCCGTATGGCTCATCCCCTTGGCAGCCTAGCACAGCTCAGAGGACATCTGAGGGCTATTGAGCATCAGAAAAGTACTCTTACATCCTAAGAATTCTTTGCTTCTGCAAAGGTTGGAGGGTGCCAGAGTTGCTTTGGTGGCTGCATGAAACACTGACCCTGCCCATGGTTACCAGCAGATCTTGGCAGCAAAAGATCCTAAGAATGGTGTGTCTGTAGCTTGTCATTTTAGAGAGAAACATTCTTCTCATCCCCTTTGTGTGAGTTCTGTATTTTCATTCATCCTGCCTAGATCTGGGATTTTTACATGGAATTGTGTGAAGCTGCAATTAAAACCAGAAGCTAAATGCTTGGCTTCCTTTTCAGACTTTTACTCAGTAATAGAGAATTTTACCTGCAGATAGCAGCAAACTCCTATGCATTGTAGAATGAGATCTTAGTCATGGGGAAGCACCTATTTATTTTTTAGTAAAATAAAAAAGAAAAGCAGTATTTCTCCACTTAATTGATGAATCATGGCACATTTATTTTGTCAGCAGGTTTTGTTAGATCATATGATAACTCTTCTGTCACAGTAGCATGCACTTGCTGCAGTAACTGCTTCTACTATAATATGTACAGGTAAAAATGAGTAGGAAGAAAGGGTGTAAGGGCTATGAGTCAGACTTTATCCAAGTCTGAGATAAGAGTCTATAAGAAAAGCATTTTCCATTTTTTTCAGGGAGTATAAAGAGACAGATTAAATGGATGAGAAATAAAAATATTTTGCAATGGGGACCATCTAAAGGCTTCATCCCTTAGGTATCAATAGAGAATATTATCTACAATCCAAGATACTATTCTAGCAATAAGTTATAGAGGGGGCTGAGTGGGATGACAAAAAGCCTTGAGTGTTACAATAACCTCCCCCCCACCAAATACAGACATCTTTTGCTTTGATTGTTGCACTGTTGTTTTTAATATATTTTTAACTTTTTTATTTTCTTCATTAAATTTTTCTGACAGAAATTACACTGTTAATATTATACAAAGTGGACCTGTTCATGCATATTATATGTTTACTTTGATCTATCTAACTTACTTGATACTGAAAGAATTTTCTGAACCATTGAAGAAATTGAATGTAAAATGAGGGTGCATGAACAGAAAGACAGGGTATAGTTATGTAATATTTTGGTCCATAAGGCCTGGTATCACTACTCTGACATATTTATGGTACAGTTTTTGCCTTTTGTTTTCTGACCTCCTGCTGCTGAATAACAATGGCCTTGGACAATCATGGTGAGCAGTGTTATATGGCACTGTATAGTATTGTTCTTATTGGCTGCCAATACTTAGATTTCAGTCACTCCGGAAAATATTCAAGCCGGTGCCACACAAAGACATTACTTCACTCTCTGACATGGGCTGGAATTTGCAAAAGCTGTATGATCACAGAAATCCCCTTATCTTCTCTGGTGATTGTTCTTTTTAGTATCAGTGACACAGGGTAGAGTAGTTCAGAGTGCAATTCACAGGCACACACTGGAGATTGGGCATCCAGTTTTAATGTCCTTACATGAAAAGGATATTTTTAAAGACAAGGGTGGGCAGTCTGAAATTGTCCTGCGAGTCTTGAATGCTAAAGGTCTCAGGCAGGTAGCAAGTCAAGGAAAGCTGCATCACAGCTGTGCCCTTGAAGAAGGTTGGTTTTCAGCAGCTATTCTGCTGCCCTTTTTTATACTGAGGTGTATGTCACATATGAGTCAAAAATGAGAGGTCAATTTAAAACATAGTTTAGTGAGTTTACACATTTCCACTGTTTCCTCTACCTGCTTTCTGAAGCTGTGTATATTAGACAATCCTGTATATAAGAAAAGTGACTGAATAAAAAATAATTCATGCTTGTATTTCCTGTGTCCTGCTTTCTATAAATTTGCCAGTGCATTAAGAAACAATCTTGGGGGCACAAATGTTCCGTCTGTAAATTGTCATCACTCCAGTGAAGTCGGTGAGGCCAAGAACCTTCCTGACTCTGCAATCAAGCAGTCAAAAAGCATTTCCTGTTGTGGATAATCTATTCAGTAAATATGGAGGGTTTCACCTTACCAGAAATATTTTCATACTTTCCCTTTTTGTACTTAATACTATCTAGTCAATCAATTACTTGATCAGCTGCTCATTCACACAGACATTTTTCTATAAGTTTGTAACAATCCCTTCGCACCAGATGTGCAAATATCTTAACTGAAAAGATTGAAAATGCTGCCTAATGAGAAATGCACTGCTCCTAAGTGAAATGAACTTGGACCAGTGCACATTGCCAGGTCATGCTTTAAAATCTAGCATTGAAAAAGCTACTTTTTTGGTAAATTATCTAATTTCATCAATTTTTAACATTTGAAGCCTTCTTTTCAGAGCTGTTTGTCTTTGCATTCAGGAATTCTTCCTTAAAGAATGTTTTTTTGTTTGTTTTAGAAGTAGATTTTATATTCATTCTGAGAGAGCAGATAACTAGGACTTGTAGCCAGAGCATGGATAGAAGAGATGCTCTCAACCCATATTATTTTGATATGTTGTTGAACAATTTTATCCCCTGATAGGATAAATTTTGGGGGTTTTTTTTCAGTGGATTCCCCCTTTTTCTTTTTACTTGAAACATCTTTTTACATAATTTTTTAATATTACTTTCCTTTCCATGTCTAAAAATGTGAAGCTTAATATAAATCTCTCTTACACTTTCCACCAGACTTTTGCAGGTTTTTCATATTCTGTCTGTCTTTTACTGTCATCTTACTGAAAAACAGACGTTATTGTGAAAAGTTATTTTTCTCATTTATTCATACATGAAACCTCTCAAACTTTCTACAAGAAATATATCCCCCTCTACCCATGGCTAACAACTAATTTAAAAAAAAGTAAAGAAAAAAGTAAAGAAAAAAGTTACAGTAAATGATGACAGAGGAGACTTCTACAAGTAAATAGAGATCTGATTTTGACTTTTTTTTTTAATAGGTTGTATCCCTTTTGGATGTGTGGTAAAGAAGTTCCCTGATCTGTTCATTTGTTACTTCATTTATGCTTTTGCAAGCTATTTAAACCTGGTTCCTTTATACATTTCTTCTTTCATTTTTAGGGCCCTGCACAGCTTCTCTCCAATCCATACCTACTCCTTTCCCTGTTCTGTATATTCCCACTAAGTTGTCCTGGTAGTCACTCACCCTGTGAGCAAGCTAATAGTTGACACAATGTCTCCTCTTGCTGTGAGAGTCCAGCAACTTCATTGTTGGATCAAGCTTATTGCCTGGTCCACCACTGAGTCTAAACTGTAAACAGCTGTGGATCTTTGTAGTCATTAACAGACTCCTCTGAGTGGTGCATAAGCCTGAATTCGCCAGGGAAATAGACTTGGCAATGTGCCTAATGGTGATACTTGCAAGTTTTAGAATGGGGGAGCTGAAAATGGGCCAGCAACCCTGTTAAGCTTAATTTCATTATTTATTTTCCTCTTAATGCTGTGTATTTCCTGGTTCAGTGAGTGCTGCTGGAAAACTGAGGAATTTCAGGTTGTAGCTATCATGAGTTACGATCTGCAATGAGTCTGTAGGAAGGCTGTTAGCCACAGAGGCCCTATCTTGGCAAGGTATTTCCCTCCTTTTAAGTCCTCAAGATCAGTGGCAGTGGGATACAGAGGGCTGAATCTCATTTTACAGTGATTCTCCTCTGGCAAGGGTTGAACTAAAGAATTATAATTGTTTTAATTTTACACTGTTAGCATAGATAAGGTGGAAAAGGCTTTTGCTTCATGTGAGATGTGTTGTCTGCAGCATGAACTCAAAACCACTTGAAATTTTCACAGAAAAAGGTGATATGATGAACAGTCAGGTGGTGAAGTAAAAGGTGACTCAGTAATCTGGAATTACCAGTGCTTCCTGAAAGAGACCTTGCAGAGAACAGGACATAGATCTCTTTTGTTAGTTTGCAAAACATCCTGGATGCTGACCTGCTTGTTAGTCTGCATGTCCTAGTTCTCTTCATTACCTGAAATACCACCTTTGCACAAAGCATGCCCACAAAACAGTCAAAGTACTCAACTGACATTTCCTGCAACCATATTAACCAGAAAATTCCCATCAAGGCTGAAAATGGGTGTGAATCTGACCCTGGAATGCTGAAAGAGCGTGTATGGGATTTAATTCACTGGAACTGAGTGGGGGAATTTATCCATTAGATGACTCAATCTATAACCTTACCCTGCAGGATTAATGGTCACAATGGATTTGAGTTTTGGCTGCCTCTGTGTTAAATTCCCTGCTGCAGGATCCACTTTTGCTGCTGAACAGTGCCACTCTTATCAGAAAGGAGTTTACATCATTTCCCAGAATACATCATAAGCAATATAAATATATTATTTATTAAAATAACCCCAAACAACACAAACTCTGGTCTCTATTTTCTTTCCTTACTTTTCATTCTTCCCATTCTTCCTAGTTCTGAACCTTGTTACACAAAGAAAAAAAAATACACTGTGTTTTGAAATTTCTGGATATATTTATAAACACTTCACATGAAGTCAAGTTATTAAAACACAAGAGATAATCATGTCGTTGCTGTAATATTGTTTAATGACATGCTAGCTGATGTTATAGGATGTCTGTTTGCACCATTCATATATATTACTGTCTCCACCTGTCTACATGTTGAATTCCAACATTTCTTGCATCTGTCTTAAATGATTGTGCTTAAAGAGCTAAGGAGTGTTTCAATAAAATGCACTGAAACTGGAGCCTTAGGGCTCTTGCTTGTAAAGTGCAATGCTGATATACAGATTAGGTAATATCATCACCCCCCTTAATTTTTAAAAGCAAAAGTAGGGCTTTTCTTAAAGGTTTTTTCAAAAGGTTTTATTTTTAGAAACAAAGTTGACAATTCAGACAAGCTTTGTTCACTCTGTAGAAGGACTATCAAACAGTTAAGGAAAGTTAAAAGTATATCCATTATTTGCATGTTTTTCAGGGTTTTTTTTGTCCAAACTCATTAATATTATGTATTTTATCTTAATTTATTTTATTTTTTAATTTTTGTAAGTGAGGTGATCTTCAAGGGTGTTAGTTATCAGGTGAAGATACTTTAGAGGCAGCTTGAGATGATGCCTTGTGGATTTGAGTGACCCTTCGTTAGACAATCTAAGGAATATGAGATTTGTTACTGGGTCTCTGATTTGCTCAAATGTACTGTAGTTGCATTGTAGGGTCAGGAGGTTCTGCTTTGAGTCATCCTTTTCCAAAGAAACATCTATCTTTGCCTGTTCTTTCCTTCTGTGCTTTCTGAAAGTCTTTTATTTTTCAGACTTTTGAATTTTTGGCTTCCCACAGCAAGAAGTTTCAGAGGCCTGAGCTTGTACATTTCCAAAGTAGATGCCTGTGGAGCAAGGAATTGCAGCAGAGGCTGCCTCTTTGCTTCTCGCAGATACTGAAGAAGAAAGAGCTGACGGTCCTCAAGAGCAGTTTTAGTCATGTGTGTTGGGAAGTGACCCATCCTGCAGGGTGTAGAGCCCGAACATAGCACATGGGAGTAGATCATGGAGATCGTTAGCAAGCCAATAGACCTTTTCTTCTTCAAACAGGACAACTGCAGTTTGATTTGTTCCAGCCATAGCAAAAGAACCCAGTGGTTTCAATGGTATAGAGAACAACCCTTTGAGACAGTTATTTCAAACATGATACTGTGGCATTGTTATAGTATTGGAGGGTTTTATTGTGGCAATATCTGGAGCTCTGTGTAAGGAACACAGAGACGTTGTCTGAACTTCAGCAGTCTGAGGCACAGGCCTTTCCTTTTCTTGCTCAAGGAAGCTTTTGAGGGTGGATTTCTGGCTTGATCTCTTTCCACCATAAGCACGTCTGTATTTCCCCAAAGTAAAGTGGGGACAGATATGCTTGCACAGGGAAATAAAATAATTTTCTCTGCACCTTTTTCTTGGGAGTATGCAAAAATCCCACGTGCATTTTTTTATGAATTAGACCCTTCTGTTTTATAGCTGACAGTATTCATGCTTATTACAATGCCATATTATGGCCTTAGACACTTTTTATGTCTCTATAACATAGCACCCTAGAGAAAGATGCTTCACTAAGCAAGAACCAGTAAACTTGCTACAGAATCAGCGAAATACTTTTCACAAAAGTGCATAAACTTCTGTTCTTAAACATTGTCATCCTTCACCCTAACAAGCAGAGAGAAAGGTTCCACTGGTTTCTATGCCTTGTTAGGTCTATCATCTTTTTAATTAATGGTGTTTTTACGAAGCCGTCTGAACTGTGTCATTTCCATTATCAGAAAACCATTGCCATTAATGAATAATTTTCATTTCTGATCCTGGATATCATGCTAGTTGATCTCCTGTTTCCATGCCGCCGAATGATAGCATCGTTTTCTGCCCACGATCAAATTTAATTTGGACTCTGATTATATTATGCTGTTGCGACTGAAGTGTCAATTTTTGTCAGGCAATTAGGAGCTATAACCTGTGAAGTTAAGTTTGATAGGCATTGTAATTGGATTGTTACAGTAATAGCTTGGAACATTCCCTTTTTTTCTTGCTTCTTTGATTCTTGATGCATACTTTAGTTGTGAGAACAAAGGCATTTTGTTGTTATGCAACCATAGGATGTTCAAGACAACAAGATGGAGTTCAGGTTTTTCCGCTTTCCCCAGATGGACCTAATTTGGATTTAGTTTTGACCACAAATTATTCCAGGATTTTAAAAGAACTTGGAGGTGGTGTGTGAGGGTGCGGTGTTATACCAAGGAAACCTTGAAAAAGAAAGCTGTGGAACCAAAGCTGCCATGATTATAGTATGGAAGCAGGCTTTACATTGAAAGGTTCAAAGGTATATAAAAGTCCTCAGACTGGAAGCATGTCAGAGTACCCAAGCTACTCTCGCTCCTTTTAGGGTTCTCTGCAGTATATGCACTGTGCAAGTATTTAGGCATATAATTTAGGATCACATTATGGCTCATATTTTCTATTCGTGTAGATCATGGCAGTTGTATTCTGATGAATCAGTAGAGAAGTTGGCCCTGTGAAAAATAACCACACTATAGCTAGGTCATAATGGAGCACACTTATTTGTTTTTGTGTTTCGGGGGTTTCTTTTGTATTTTTTTGTTTTTGTTTTTGAATCATTGCTGTGAGACTGTAAGTCATCTGCTTTTACATTTTGGTTGGTTTTTTTTTCATCTGCAGACAATAGTTCAAAGTCTGGTGATTTGTCAAATAAATTTTGTTCTGAATGTCTTTAGGGTGTGCTCAGCCCCTACCCTAGCTTCATCTCCTGCTCTTCTCTAATGAAAGGCACAATGCAGAGACCTTTTAAAAAGGACAATGGAGAGAAGATAGTTTTTTCAGTGCTCATTTGTTTGAGCACTTTTCATAAGTGCTGCTATGACAAGCAAAAGGTGGAGGAAAACAAAAGAACTCCAGCTGCTATGAAACATAAGGGAAAAGCTCACTTGCAACAGGTTTTATCTGGAGCAAACTGCAAATCAGTATCAGAGCTGCTGGGTAAATGGTAAAGAGAAATCACACCTTTAAAACTGACTGCAGGGGGTTTTCACAAGTTTCATATGCTGGGTATGGGATGGTTGTATCCTCTAAGTTAGCAAATAGTCACCAGGGTTTCACCTTTCTGTTCCATCAGGCGTGATATCCACCTCCTTCCCACCAGAGAGTGTAAGCCCTGCTTGCTCCTTACATCCTGAGAGAGAGAATTCTTTGTTCAAAGAAATTAATGATATCCAGTAATTTCATGATGTGTTGGACTGAGTATGCTCCTTCCTACTCCAGGCATATGTGCTTTTCTCTTCTGGAATCTTCAACAACTGGTCAGTGCTGGGTCAAGGAGTAACTTGTGAGTTTGCATCAGTTTTCATTAACATCGTTTGTGCCTCATGGATCTGTCCCCTGCTCACCTCCCAGCAATGCTCCTCCTCCTTCTGTCTCTTTCCAAACCTACACTAGGGATGTTCTGTCAAGGCTAATGGATTGAGTATTCACCTCCCATTGCTTTGGTCATGTATTCCCTCAGCAGCTCTGTTCCATTCTGTAATTTCACTTCTCTGCCGTGTAAACTCACTAAGGTTTTTTACCATTCATACACCTGTAGTATTCTGCAAAATTTCACCATGTACAGGTCTGTTTCCTGTTTCCACAGGGCTTATGTAGACCACAGGTTCTTGTCACTGTCCTCTACTCTAAGCCCACCTGAGACACCAAGACATGGAGGCAGCAGGAAACTCTGGACAGCAGCAGTTACCAGACTCTATCATTCCTCACTTAGTGGGACCATTTTATTTTGTTCATAATTTGTACTTAACATTTTTATAAGTTCTAGAAGCTGTACATTAAAAAAAAATAATTGTTTGGTTTTAGTTTTGGTTTTCATTTTCTTTTTGTCTTGCTCTATGAAAACTATTTCCAGTCATTGTTTACAATTATACTATATTTTTTGCCAGTTTTGGTTATTTGAATATACACTTTCTAAATACAGGGGCTAAGCTTCTTGGCATTGCCCCCTTTAGTCTCATGATATTGAAAACTAATACTGAGAAACTGAAAGGATGCATCACTGTTACTGAGGCAGTGGATTGCTGATGTGACAGAAACAGCTGCATATGAAAAGATGATATATGGAATGGAAAGTAAGTTAGATGAATTTGAAGGTATTTGTAATCTATTCATCAGCTGTATCAGAAGATGTGTCTTGAAATATGATAGAAGATAATGGAGGGAGGTTGAAGGGTGAACGAAAGCTTTTGTTTCAAAAGGTAATAATAATGACAATTTCTCTCCATGCTTTCCCATTGCTATACTTTCCTTTTTCCTTTGTTTTTCTTCCTTCCTGGGAGATAAGGATGGACTGCAGTTACACATGAAAAAGAAGTGAAAGTCATGTAAATTTTTCTGTACATATGTTCTGTTTGCAAAAAGGCTAAGAATTTGATGAAAAAGAGCAATAGGAAGCACGTAAAAATCCATTCCAGGCAATAGGTGTATGCAAGTTTCTGGAATCTACTGGGGACAAGAGAGTGTATTAAATTTCTACTTTTCAGTTGATCTGATACAGGTGTAGCTATTGCTACACACTGATGTCATTAATTGTAATGTTCTGAAGGAGTAATCAATGAACTCTGTTTCCTGAAAACAGTTTCACCTTTGTGCTATTAGTACTATAATGAAGAGGGTGCAGTTTATACTTACATAAAGAACTTAGAATCTATTAGCACCTGTACTGAACACTAAAGCTGCTGGTACTTTGCATGCAAATTGTAGTCATCATCTGAGAAGAAGCAGAGTGCATAGGTCCAATATTCTCTCACTTTCAATCTCCTATGTCAGCTATGTCTTAACCAGCTGGGGGCAGAATTACATTCTGGAAATTAGTGAGAAAACAAGGGTAAAATTGAAAATCTACTGTTTCTGCATCTCGCCTCCCCATTTATATGTTATAAGACAACATGAAAAATCCTAGCAAATATAAATGATGTCTGACTTCACATTATATTTTTAAAGTGTCACTGTTCAAGTAGGTTTACATTTGACTGGTGATTTAAATACATCAGTATGTTTCTATGGCCATAAAAAAAATCTTTATCGGGACAAAAACTTGCTGAAAATATTAATTTTAGTACTCATGTAAAAAACATGACTCTTCTTTATGACATGCAGACATATGAGGCATTACATTCATCTTCATAGTTATTCTAAATATTTCATTATTTGAAGATTTTTCAATGACTACTCATTTGTGTTTATACTATATTTATCTTCTGTACTGATTCTTGAATGCTATGCTCTGATTGTATATTCATTTATGATTGGTGAAATCTTGTCATAATGCTGAGATAGACATATCTGTATTTCTGTAACTCTTCTAATGAGTTTTCCTTTAAAAAAAAAAAGGTGGATTTTTCTACTCATACCAAAATAACACTTTTAGTGCCTGTACCAAATACATGGC